>NC_079382.1:2152500-2380000 GCF_021018895.1 Seriola aureovittata
GTTACTGTAAAAAGTTTCGTTCCCTCCACAAAAACAAATACCAGAAGGAGCTTTTCATCTCACGTGCCCCTTCTGGATTGAATGTCAGTGTAGATTTACAGTTTAGGTAGTTCAGCTGGAGTCTTTATCTGACTCATAGTACAACAATTCATCCATTTACATCCATTTTTAGCCACTTTTCATGCTCTCTGTTGGATTTGTTTGAATAGTATTGACTGCAGCAGTGTGTTGAAGACGTGTTGTAGTGTGGTCGATGATGATGATGTGTTTACTGTCAGTCGGTGGTCCTCAGACTCCAGACTGACTGCAGCCTCTCCGCTCTGGTTTCTGCTCCCCTTTCACAAACCTGTAATTTCAGCACAGCTCAGCCCCTTATTTTTTCCCATGACTCCTCTGGGCTAATTTTGGTTTTGATCCGGAACAGAGTTTAGAACCAAAGTCTTTTTTTTTTCCTCGACAGATTGTTTTTAATTAAGTTTAAATATAGACTGTTGGGGGTATTTTTAGTTAAACCCTGAGTCATGACTTCTCTGTGTGTGTTGTAGGTTTTCAAGAGTCAAGTCGCCACACCATCTCTCCACCACACCGCCGTCTGCAGCTCTGAGGTACAGTCTATACTTTCTAGTTTATTTTATTCGACTCTGCATGCCAGATGGGTGGAGTTAACACATTTTTTGTGTCTATAAACTCTAACTGTGACTTGAAATACAGAAGATTCAAAATGCCTGCAGTGATGTAGAGGTGTACTCTGGGGCACTGTGACATCATTGATGGGTGTGGTTACAGGTCTCTGACCACACCCAACCACAGCCAAACATTTGTTGTTAGGCCCCATTGACCCCCAATATACATGAGACAGGCACCCAATAACCGAGCAGCACTCTGGAGCCGAATTGGTCGATTGATTAATTGATTGATGAGCAAAAAAATGAATTGGCAACAGATTGATCATTTAAGTAATTATTATACATGCATTGCATTATAACAAATAATGCATAAACCCCAGCTGTGACCCGGTGCAGCTGTTGTGAGGAAATACTTGTCACGCCTGCATCTGTAAATCAGCTGCACGAGCCCTGAACGCCTCACAGCATCACGGTAAAGTTTAGACACATGCAGCGCTACAGACGACCACGCTTCACCTGACGGCCACATGACCCTCGTGTGTTGCACGTCAGGGTTGCAGCTGGCTGCAGAAGGTGGTGATGTGTAACGTGGTTCAGCCCAGAGTGCTGCAGCCACCTGTCGCTCCTTCACCCCCCCCCCGAGGAAGAGAAAAGAGAGGAGGACAAAGAGAGGAGGAGAGATGTCTTTATTCAGAACAGTTTGTTTAGATGGACAGCTGTTTCAGGGCAGCCTGCTGATCTGTAGACACAGAGGAGGAGGAGGGGTGAGGAGGAGGAGGAGGAGGAGTAGGAGGAGGAGGGAGTGTTTAAGGATTAAAAGGGTCCGGGAGCCTTTTATTCTCCCAGAATTCCTTTGTCCCTGAATGTTAATCCTTCAGGGAAGAAAACCTCTTCCACACCTCCTCTCCTCTCCACATGACCTCTCCTCCTGCTGTCCCATGACCTCCACCTCCTTTCTTCTTCTGCTCCTCTTCTCCTCTTTTAAGCTCCCTCTTTC
Organism: Seriola aureovittata; assembly: GCF_021018895.1. Lineage (NCBI taxonomy): Eukaryota > Metazoa > Chordata > Actinopteri > Carangiformes > Carangidae > Seriola > Seriola aureovittata. Next base: position 2,154,124 of record NC_079382.1, read on the forward strand.
CTTCCTTCCTTCCTTGTCTTTTTCTCGACATGACGCCTCCTCGTCTGTCCCCTCTGTGTCCTGCTGCTGCTTCGTCTTTAATCGACTTTCATTTACATTTTTTTGTGTTTTAATACTTGAGTGGGTTTTTTTATAATCGCAAAATATAAAACTGTTATTACTTTTTTTATTTCCTGTTATTTGTGCAAATTTATTCATAAATTAAGACTAAAAACTAGTTTGTAAAAAGTTTTTCATTTTTATGTTAATGCTTGTCTTGAAAAAAATCACGTTGGCTTTGACTTTCAGATGAATTCAGTGAAATAAATATATAAAAACCTGTGTTTCCTCCTGCAGAGACTGCACTGTGTGTCCAAACAGAGGGAGCTGGCGCCCTCCGCAGGACGACCTGCAGCTGTACAGGTGTGTTCACCGACTCATTTACCTCTAAACGACCAGCCTGATTGTTGATATTAGTGACAGTAATTATGATCGACTAATGATGATTTGAAAATGAAAACATTTATCATAAATGTTTTTACAGTTATTGTTAAATTCAACTATAATTTCTACACCAGGAGCTGTAACAGAAAATATGAAATATTGATAAAGATTCAATTTTCAAACAAAAAATGCCATCAGTGGTTCCAGCCTTAAATATGAGAATTTGCTGCTTGTTATCACATATGATAGTAAATTACATTTTCTTTTGAAAAGTGTGTGTATAGACAGAAAACAACAGATGATCTGTGGTATTTTACACCTTTATAAAATTTAGTTTTTACAGTGTTTTTTTTTTTTACTGTTCTTTTCTTTCTTTTTTATTTGGTGTGTTAAGGTTTTGTGTGTGTGTGTGTGTGTGGTTTTGTTTGTGGTTAGTTGTCGATTTGTTGTTTTGACCACTTGTTGTTTTATCATAGTGGATATAGATATACATATTTCTAACAACAGTAACAACTTATCAGCAGATACTTTTTGTTTTGTTTTTACATGAACAACTTTACTTGAGTTTAGGCTTTTTATTTCTTAATTTTCAGACTGAATCTTTTCTCATATAATTTACATACATCACATTTAAATGAATAAATTCAGCCGTCAGTGATGAACTGATAACCACTCGTCTGTTGTCCAGGTGTGTGACGAGCTGCAGGTTTCAGTCCTCGGTCTTTTCTCTCTGCACATCTGTCGACCCGACGCTGCAAAAGACTTCGGTGAGAGAAAACCTCCACACATCACCACAAAAAATGATCTTCACTTTCTCCAAAATCCTAAAAAAAAAAAAATCATCCAGACTGACCCTGTTTCCCTGTGACCCTGAAGGTTTTGCGGTGACGGGTCATGTGGACGGAGCCGGGAAAAGTCACATCTACGTCAGCGAGGTTGACCCACTGGGACTGTCCGTCAGAGAAGGTCCAACATCTCAAGCTAATTTTTTGTTTCCATTTAAAGACCTGGTTTTGGTTCTAGGAGGAATTTACCTACTTTGCAGCTACAGTGTGTGACCTCTGTGTTTGTTTCTGTTTCCCATCAGGCCTCAGGGCCGGAGACGAGATCCTGGCTGTGAACGGGGCTGCTGTATCCGGACTGGACCTGGACCTGATGCAGAGTCTCTTCAGCCACCAGAAGCTGCAGCTGCTGCTGAGGAGGGACCAGTCACCTGACCCAGAAGAGCCCGCCGCCGCCGTCTGGCCTGAACCCAGTGAAGCTGCCGACCCCTGTCCTCCAAACCTCCACACCTGGACCACAGGTACGACGAGCACATATACTCAATCTCAAGCTTATTGATGACTTTTAAAAACAAAAGAGTAAAAAAAATCTGCAAAAACAAAACTACAGCTGCTGAAGTAATATGACAACGTGTTTCCATTCTTGATTCTTGGTGGTTTTATTTAGAGTGGTCTCCTTCCACTGAACCACAAAGACATTTTTAATATTTTCACATTTTTGGGGCATTTTTCAGTTTTTTTTTATTGTGATAGAGCAAACAGGAAATGCAAGGAGATAGAAAGTGTTGTGACTTGCAACAATGGTTCCCGTCTGGAATCAAACTGAGGATGCTGCTGTTACCCTGCAGGCCTGAAGCTTTTAAGGCTTTTATTCTGAAGGATCAGACAGTTAAAGCAGCAGTGCGGAGGCTCCAGTCTCAGGTTTCATTTGTTGGCATCAAAGACAATGATCACTGGTCAAAGTTATTTTCAGTTTGTCTTTGCTTGTATTATTTGTTTATTAAATGGTGATTCTATTACAGAGCAGGGTCAGAGGTCAAACGTCAAGGTCTCTGTCTCTGTTTTTTACAACCTTGAGAGGAAAACTTCACATTCTGACCCTCATCCTGTTGATTTCACAGATTTTTCTACTCCAGACGACGTCCTGCCTCCTGCTGACGACGCCGAGCCGACGGGACAGGTGAGGCTCAGTCTGGGGTTCAGTGTTCAGAGCGGTCACATGATTGACCTCATTGTTTGTTCCCTGGGATCAGTTTGATACCTCTCTGTCTTGAGCGTTCATTATCTGTTCAATATGTAAATTACACAGGTTCATATTTCAAGCTTCAAGCCGCAAAAAAAATCTTAATCTTTTATTTTATTGGTCCAATACGTAACTGGTGATTTCCTCCAAACATTTCAATAGGAGCTTCCCTGAAAGAGCTTTGAATTTTCATTTTTAATGTTTAATTGGATTAAGTTCTGATAATAATTAATGAATTCCAATTACTCTTTTCTTAAAGAGTCTTTTAACCTGTGAACAGCAGGTCAGATCAACATGAGGAAACTTTCAGAGAAGTAAACAGCAGCAGAGAATAAAGTATTTTTTTGGTCATTAAAATATGAAGATTTTTTTTGTCTAGAAATCAAGTGATTATCAAATCTACTCTGGTACTTACTGTGTTTCTGGTCTTAGACATTTTCTCTGAAATTTACCTAAAATTTGACCAAATAACATGAAACGTCTTTGCAAACTGTTAAAATACTGAAATATAAAATAAAGAGAAGACTAAAGTGTTACCTTTTCTTAACTAGTCTTTAAGGTTAAATGTCTTTAATTAGAGCAGACTAAGGTGTGACTGAGGCCAGGTCTGTAAATACTCAAAAAGCAAAAGTTACTACATTGTTCTCCTCAAACCTACCTGCAGAAATCATCTCCCACAATGCTCTTGTTCTTCCTGGAGCTCAGACACCCTCTGAGTCACATGACCGATAATCCGGGCTTACACCTTCAGGAGTGTGCGGAGTGTTTGTTTGTAAAGTCGAAGCGGAGGGGATTAATGGCGTCCACCCAGAGGAACAGAGAGAACTCGTAGATGCTGTTCCCGACCGGCTCCTCCTCTGCTGGCAGCAGCTCCAGGAGACGACCTCTGACCCCGGCCTAGGAGCCCCCGTTTCTCCCGCTCCCTCACTATGGGTGCTCTGTGCTGGGTGCTGCCGCTGGAGGAGGATTGGGAGACGCTGGAGGAGGAGGAGGAGGGAGGGGAGGTGTTTCCCGGCCTGGTGGAGCGGCTGGTGGGGCTGCTGGACGAGGCGGCCTGCTGCCTGAGCTGCCAGCGGCCTGCCGACGGCCTCGTGCTGCTGGTAAACAGACAGAGTGAGAGTGATGCTGGAGGTGTTCGTTTGTTGGTCTGTTGTGCATCTTAATGAGTGTGTTTAAGTGCACGTTGGTGGATCACACTCCTCTACTTCCTCTGTGATTTTGAGCACTTGTGGTGTGTGTTGATCCGTCCACTCTGTGCTGCACTGGTCGGATGCTTTACCATAATTAGAGCATTAAATCTAAATTCTCTGTGGGTGTGTCCGAGGGGGACTGCAGACTTTCAGACAGCGGTTCCGGTGAATCAGATTCAGTCCTCAGAGATGAGATGAACTCGGTCGTCCTGGAAGTTACAGCAAAGCGTCCTCGTCTGTTATTGAAAGCTCGGTGGCTGCAGGGCGAACAGGCTGAAACTGAGAATTTATCAGACTGTCAGCAGTTTATTAGAGGCTGGCAGCACAGATTATGATGATGAATGAGGCGGCTGCTCAGTTAAAACCTCGTCCTCCTTCAGGGTCGAACCAGCAGAGAACGCTGCACACAGTACAACGTTTCCTCCTGTTTCCTGACGTTCGTAGTTTCTGTTAATAATCCAAACCGTCATGAGTCAGGACATGTTGGTCTAGTTAAGATTTGTTCTGAATACAAATAAACTAACACAAAGATGGATATCATGGATATCAAAACAATGTTTTATAATTCAATCTTGATTTATTAATCAGCAAACATCATATTCCAGCTTCTGTGATATTAAAGTGAATAAAACAAGCAGCTTGAATATTGCAACCTTGGATTTTAGGAAGTCTCATCCAGTCACAAGTTACTAACCAGTCAGGATCAAACCAGTTATTTTACCAGTGATGGTCAAACCAGTTAGTAACCAGTTAGGTGCAAACAAGTTGCTAACCAGTGAGTGTGGGACTGGTCTGTTGTGGTTTCAGGGTCACTGGTCTGGGATCAGCTGGATGAAGGCAGCTCTGGTCCTGGCTGTGAGAGGAGGCAGCAGCCGCTCTGTTTCCTAAGTGGTGTTTAACCTCCACTCGGTGTTAATCTCTCTCTGATCCCTCTCTCGGCGGCTCTGCCGCTCGCAGCCAACTTTCGCCTCAGATCCACCAAACGCAGGTGCTGCTTGGTCTTTAAATCAGAGGAGTGATTAAGACGGTGGAGCGAGATGAAAGCTCGAAAGCGCTGAAGTCTGCAGCTGAAATGTTCAGAAAACTGCAGTAAACTGTTGGTTGGATGAAAAAAAAAAAGTAGGAACAGCTCTGACATTCTTAGATCTTTAACACTCAAAAAAAATTAAATTTAAATTTAATAAATAAATTAAAATTTGTCCTGAGGGGGGGCGCCAGATGACTTGAAACCAGTTCAGGTGTTCTATGAGTTTCATACTAACATTGACATTTTCTTTATTTTTATCACATGAAGCTTTTGTCTTGTGGCTACAGCAGCTGCACGTTCACTGTCTTTACTTGTCTTATGGTGTGTTTAGTTTTTTTTTGCTGCTTCGATGTAAAAAAAATTTCATCTTCTATCTGAACTGAACTAAACTAGCATGTAGCATTTTATCATGTTACTGTTAGTGTCCATGTCAAACATTGGATTTAGCCTTTAGCTGTTGTGTAAAACTTACGGACTCCTGACTGACAATTAAAAAACCTGATGCAGCAGAACCTGAACCAGAACCTGAGATATCGCTAAAGTCTTTATAAGACTTTTTCCACGCTTGCAGTCGTGGATCTGGTTTTATTCTCTTATCTTCCTCTCCTTTCACTGTCATTTCAGGTTCTGTGACCTCTGACCTTTTATCTGCTCCTGTTCTCTTCCACTGTTCGAAACATTAATGGAATGTGGTTTTACCCCCCCCCCCCCCCCTCCCCAGAACATGGATCAGGTGTACTCTCTGTACCAGACCTTCCCAGAAGGCCAAGCTGCAGATGCCGACGTTCCCAAGAACCCGTACAGCAGAGAGGCGGGCCTGCCGCCTGCGAGCCCCGCCCACCTGAGCGTGTGTCAGCGGCTGCGTAAAGTCATCCAGGAACTGGTTGACACCGAGAAGTCCTACGTCAAGGTCGGTACTGCTGCAGTAATACTACAGTAAAACTACAATAACACTACAGTAGAACTACAGTACCACTACATCACAGCAAGTAACAGTACTGCTACTGCTGATGAAACACTGTTACTACTATCAGAGGCTAAAACTTTATTTTAACATTTCAGTTTCAGGATTTATCAACAAATTTCTAAAGTTAGAATTTATAAACAGTAGATAAATGAGTAAACAACACACTGTAATGTGGACTTATTTGTGTTTACAGTGACTTTAATATGTTAATGCCTCATTTAATTATAAATGCATCAGTAGGAGTTTGGACGATTTGTAAATAAAAAAACTATTTAATGTGTTAATGAGTTTAATAGTGTTTAATAATTACATAAATATGAAAATAATTTTTTTAAAGCCTTTTATAATTTAGCTTTTCACAACATTCAGGTGCTGAAAGATCAAACGAGTATCATGGGAAATTGTTGACATTATTTAACATTCTTAATATTTCTGTGCCGGTATTTTGATATCGTAACTCGTTCTTTCATTTCATCTGTACAAATGTCTTTTCCTTTACTTTGATTTTATATATTTTATTTTACTTTATTTTACCACCAAGCATCTGTGACAAATAAAGATAAAGTTGCCTCATGTCGATGTCGTCCTCTCCATCAGGACCTGGTCTGTCTGTTTGACATCTACCTGACCCCTCTGCAGACGGAAACTTTCCTCAGTAAAGAGGAGGTGCGTACAAAACATAAACTTTTTAAATGAATGAAATAATAAGACGTCATGTTGTTGGTGTCAGTGACAGCGCCGTCTCTCCCTCAGATGGAGGCGCTGTTCGGCAGCCTGCCGGAGATGTTGGACTTCCAGAGGGTTTTTCTTCAAACTCTGGAGGAGAGAATCGCCTCCTGTCCCAACTTCAGCAGCCTGGAGACGCCTGAGCAGTTCAAGGTAACGATTCATTGCTTTGACTCAGCTGCTGCTGCTCGTTTGGCTTTAACTCATTTCAATGAATTTAATCAGAGAAGTTCATCTGCACTACTGCTGCATTTTAGTTATTTTATTTTTTCTCTCTTTCTTTTTTATTTTCTTTTATTTGTTTTGTTCTCCATTTATTTTATCTTTTTAAGTGTTTATTATTTTAACTCCTTCCTTTTTCTAAATATATATTTTAACCGTTATTTAATTTATCTGTTCTTGTCTTTTTTATTTTGTAAAACACAACTGTATATTATGTATGAAATGTGCTATACAAATAGTTTTTATTTATTATTATTCTTACTTTAAAATGTAAGTGTATTTAATATTGTATTGTTTTAATTTTACTTTAGCCCATTATAAAGTGAAACATACAATGCAACATTAAATACAGTTAAATTTAAAAGTCATAATAATAATAATAAAGAAAATAAAATAAAATGAATTTATTTGGCCTATTATAATAAATTTTATTTATTCACTTACTTTCATTTTATTTTCTTATTTCTACCTTATTATTATTGTTATTATTCTTTCTCATATTATTCCTATTTCTTCCTAATTTAACAGATTGAGTGTTTGTGTTTGATGCAGTTGCAGCGTTTTCACACTTCCAGTCTTTTTACTTTCAGAAACTCCTCTTCTCGTTGGGAGGGTCTTTCCTTTACTACGCTGACCACTTCAAACTCTACAGCGGCTTCTGCGCCAATCACATCAAAGTCCAGAAGGTTCTGGAGAGAGGTGAGGCTCGTGTCGTGTATCATCTCCAACAACGTTTATGTGATGGGGGATGATAAAATCATGTTAAAAAAGGAAACTTTCCAGTTTATATTCAGGAGGTGATTCTTTTTACTCATGAAAGCGTCCTGTTGTTGCAGCAAAGACAGACGGAGCCTTTAAACAGTTCCTGGAGGCGAGGAACCCGACCAATCAGCACTCGTCGTCTCTGGAGTCCTTCCTGATCAAACCTGTGCAGAGGGTCTTGAAGTATCCACTGCTGCTCCGAGAGCTGGTGTCTCTGACCGACCCTGAGAGCCCCGAGCACACACACCTGACAGGTACAACACACACACACACACCTGACAGGTACAACACACACACCACGCTTTCCACTGTCAGACATGCACATGTAGATGGATGTAGATGTCCTCACCGCTGTCGTGTCTCTCGTCCCCTCAGAGGCTCTGAGAGCGATGGAGAAGGTGGCGAGTCACATTAACGAGATGCAGAAGATCTACGAGGATTACGGCTGCGTGTTCGACCAGCTGGCTGCAGAGCAGAGCGGACCTGACAAACAGGTAACAAAAACATCACACACACACATCAGACTTTACTAAACACTGTTGGAGTTTCAGCCGAATGCCTAAAATGTTTAAAAAACAGAGGTGTATTAGAAAGTTCTGCTGCACTGTTAAAAAAATCTTTAATACATCAACCAATAACTACACTCAGCTAGTCGAAATGGTTGGATCTGATCGGTGGCTGATGAACTGGCCCAGGTGTACAATGCCAAACCTTACAGCAGTGGCAATATTTGGGCCAGATCTGGCTTACATTCGGTTCATCAGTCAGCACAACTACTCTGTCTAGTTGGTTACATATGGAAATCTGCTGTGAAATAAGCAACAATAGTAATAGTAGAGCTACAAATAATTACTAATTCTGTCATAGATTAGTATGTATCTTATCAACCATTAAAGGTCCCATACAGTCTAAAGGTCTCTGTCCATGTGTAGTGTGATTATAGATCAGGTCTAGGTTCTATATTAATACTGTGAAAGTATCAAAGCATTCAGTCCACAGAGAAATGCTCACAGCCAGTATTCAGAAACTGAGCCTTAAAACGAACTGTCAGGACTTCTGGGACTTTGTGATGTCACAACAAAGCAGTCACTGCCCTCTGCCATACCCCAAGCCCCACCCACCTGGACCCACCACCCAACCTTGCAGGATTTAGTTTCTCTGAGTGTTTACCTGAAATCTGCCTTATTTTTATTGGATCACTCAGAAAATCATCAGCCAATCAGAAGAGAGGCTCAGACCCTCCTCTCTTCTGATTGGCTCACCAACCTGTTGTTACTAGAGCTCCAGAAAGAAGCCTGAGAGAGGAGATGTAGAACCACAAATATATCTTCTAATTAATCAACACTTCAGATAAAACACAGGAGAAGAGGAAAACATGGAGCTTTAAGACGGTAAAATGACAGAAAATAGTAAGTTCTCAAAGACTCAGGTGACATCTTTAAATGTCTTGTGTCAAAAAGCTCAAAGAGATTCAGTTACTGCGGGATAAAAGTGTTTGGTAACAACACAACTGACGACTTCAGTGATTAATCAGTGAAGTTTCTTCCCTGTGGAACTGATTAATGAACTACTAAGTGAAAGTGATGATTGTTCTCCCTCCCTCTCTGCCTCTCAGGTAACAGACATCTCGATGGGGGAGTTTCTCGCCCATTCGTCGGTGGTCTGGTTGAACCCTCTTCCCTGTCTGGGACGCCTGAGGAAAGAGCCAGAGCTCACACTGTTCGGTGAGTACACACACACTTTCACATAGCTCCCTCTGTAAACCTGGTGTCTGGTGTGGTGTTGGTGTGTTGGGTTGATTCCACATTAATACCGTGTTTCATCCTCTTGTTTCCTCAGTGTTCAAACGTGCTGTCATCCTGGTTTATCGTGAGAACAGCAAACTGAAGAAGAGGATGGTGAGTCTCAGGTTTTTGGTTGGGTTTCACTCAGACACTCAACTGTCCTGCTGCTAAAAGAGGTTACATTAACACCCTGTGGTTGTAGTTCAGGCAAAACTATGTGATAATATGAAAGATTAAACCCGCACTTATTTATTTCATTTACATAACGACAGAATAAACAGATTTGACTTTGTGTTTTTGGACAGACGGGCTCCCGCTCTGCTGATCTGGACCCCTTCAGGTTCCGCTGGTTAATCCCAGTTTCAGCAGTTCAGGTCAGACTGGCCAACATCACAGGTCAGTGACCAGTCATCAATCTGTGTGTGAGTTTTTGTACAGTAGTCCTCCAGCAGGAGGCGCTGTGCTGCAGCTGCACTCTGATCCTTGGACCTGACAAACTGAACTGTGTGTGTTTTTAGGCTCGGAGAACCCATGTGTGTGGGAGCTGGTTCACAGCCGGTCCGAGGTGGAGGGACGACCGGAGACGGTGTTTCAGCTCTGCAGCAGGTGAAAACATCCTCATCAACTCACATTCATTTAGTTTGATCACAGCGAGCTTCATTAGTTCAGCTGTTAATGGATATGAGAGATAAAACCAGCAGAGAGCTGTGGACACAGACCTGCACAATTCATCATCGTATTTACAGATGATCACACAACTATTATTATTATTATCATTATTATTATTATTGACTGAAGAACACTCACATTTCATTGCAGTAAAATACAAAAATGTGTTTATTTTTAATTTTTGAATTTTAATTGCATGTTTTAATTTAAATATTTTATGTACTGTGTGTGTGTGTGTGTGTGTGTGTGTGTGTGTGTCAGTTTTAAACCATAGTGAGGACCAGTCCTCACTTCTTCACTGGACTGTTTGAGGTTTTAGACTCAGTTTCAGGGTTGAAGCCAGAGTCGATTCGGTGAATGTTAGATAAGCCGTTTAAAAGATTAACCAACTGATAGAATATTATGGCTGAATCGATGAGCTGTTCGAAAGAAAAATGATTCACAATTATTTAGATAATCGATTAATCGCTTCTGTGACGACAGTGAATCATTCTCAGGTTTCAGATTCTACAATGGCAGAACTCACTGCTCCTGTTTGTCATATACATGAATAAACTGAACATCTTTGGCTTCTGGACTTTTGGTTCAGACAAAACAAGACATTTGATGTCACCTTTGATCTTGTGAAGTTGTGACTTGACATTTTCTCTGTTTTTTTGACATTTCATAAATCAAACTTTTAATTAGTTAATCAAGAAAATTATAAGCAGATTAATAGACAATGAAAATAATCATTAGTTGCAGTCCTAAAGAAAGTTAATCTAATCTTAATCTTAATTTGTTTTTGGTCTTTTCTTAAGGAAAAATTCTAAACTCTGGTTCCAGCTTCTCCTGTGTGAGGGTCTTGTTTCTGTTTTCAATCTCAGTAAACTGAATATCGTCAGATTTTGGACAAAGCTAGACATTTGAAAGTTTCACCTGCAGCTCTGGGAGTTTTCGTTAGTTACGGCGCTCAGTTTTGACCCTTCCTGACTTTTTGTTTTGTTTTAGTGGCTTGGAAACGAAGGCCAGCATGCTGCGAGCCCTGCGCTCCCTCCTCAGAGACCGAGCACCCGTCGGCTCCCTGAGGAGGACCAGGCTGTCAACGGCTGAGAGGAGCAGCTCCTGGAGGAGGAGGCAGCAGAGGAGTCGCATCGACACCCAGAGGATGACTCATCACCAGCCGGAGGAGAGCTGCAGACCTGAAGGCAGGTTCCTCCTGGGAGAAACCTGCTCGGAGCCTCTGCTGCCCAGCCGTGCTGCATCCGACTCTTCTGGGAAGAGGACCAGACTCTGCTCCCTGACCAGCGATCTCGAAGCTCAGCTGCAGAGGCTGAACTTCAGAGAGGAGGAGGCAGAACGAGGAGCCACGTCTCCAAGTGAAGACCTAAGGACCACGGAGGAGAGACGGAGCTCCAGCCTGAGGCGAAGCCCCGGAGGAGAACTGCTGGACCTCAGCAGCCTGCTGGAGAGAGACTACAGTGTTCAGAGCATGACCTCCATGATTAACGAAGACTGTTTCTATGACACCATGTTAGGGATTCAGAAGGCTGCTGTTCCCTCACTACAGGGCTAAAGCTAAAGTGCTAGGAGACTGAAGAGCTGATCTACCAAACTCCTCCAGCCAGGGAGAGTGAAACTAAACTCCAGATGCTGATCCTGGAAACTGAGCTAAAATGAGACCTGCAGAGTGCTTCTTACTCCTGTCTTCGTTTACCTGAAGGCTCTCACACCTGGACGGGGAGGTGATCACATGTCAACTCATCATACTGATCGATTCATACAGAGGTGGACACCACTACGCTGCTGAAGGTTGAATTCATTCCCACTGCTGGAAATTAAATCTTTTGGACAAAACTCCCATCTCTTCAACTTCTTTAAGACCTGGAAAATCTCCACAAAAACTGGGATTACATGACTTTTGGCATTCCCAAGGCAGGCGTCTGATTGGCTGTTACAACACCTGCATCTAGGAAACACACCTTCAGTTTGGATCCTGCAAATAACTTTTCCACTCATTTTTTTAACAAATGGAAGACAAACTTCCAGTAGTCTTTCCCAGTTAAGGTGAAAAATGAACAGAAACCAATATCAGGGCCACTGTCAGGGGAAAAAATGGAAATTGAATCAAAATAATTTGAGGAAAATATCCAAATGTAAAATTTGTAATATTACAAGGAAAAATGTTCGATTTTCTAACAGCGACGTTGTAATATTACAAGCTGTTTATTTCAATACTCTAGAACAGACTGACTGTGACTTTATTTTCATAATATCAAGGCCTTTTTTCCTAAAATTACACCATTATTCTGTTTATTTTTATTTCAAATATCGACCATTGGAATGATTGAACACCAGCTCAGTGACAAACCACAAACCTCCAGAACATTTTCAGGGACGACAGTATGAAATCATGAATCATCTTTTCCAAGAAGACAGCGGCACATTTACTGACATTTAAAGATCCAACTATATTTACATTTTTTTCTCTTTGTACTTTTGAAATCACACTGTGGATTTAACATTTTTTTAAAGGAACTCAAACATCTGGAACTCAATTTTTTTTTAACTACTACAGCTCTCTGTCTGATGGATCTAGAAAAACTTTCTATTTGATATTTCTTGTATATTTCTGAAGCAGGAGGAACCAGACGAATGTTGGACTTGTGTTTTTACCCTCACCTGCCTGAACTCATCATAATTTTTCAGAGTCATCTCTTGTAAATGTTTTTTTCTCTGTACAGTTTATTTGTTCATTTGTAGTTTTCTGTGTAACAGATATTTTCTTTCTTTGTTCTTGACAAAAGCAGTTTGCAGTAAATATCTGGATCTGCTGGATTGGATCAAAGCCTTTGTATATCTGGCAGATTGGATTATTGTATTTATATTTTTTTGTCAAGTTTGTTTTGTGTATTTCAGTTTTGTGACTGAAGATGTAGAAAGACAACTGTTTCATTTTAAATGAACTTTTCATGTTATTTTTTGAACTGTTAAAGTATTTGGTAATTTATTTTCTTAAATATTTGTGTACAACTTTTTAATGACTTGATGCTGTTAAAGTCCAATAAATGGAAAAATATTTTAATTTGATTTATTGATCTTAACGTTAACTTTTTGTCTTGGTCTTGTACAGTCACGTGGAAGTAATAGAAGTGCCACATTTACGCTTATGAGAATAGTTCAACATTTTTTTAAATACTCTTATGCCTCTTTCTTTCAGATGTTCAGATCTCTGTTAAGTCCTGACCTGGAGTCAGAGCATAGTTAGCCTAGCTTAGCATAAAGACTGGAAGCGGAAGGAAGCCACCTGGCAAAAGAGTAAAGGTGTGTTCTGATAGACAGCTGGACTATTTGTGCAGTCATTGTTCTTTTCCCCAAAACCAGCTAATAATACCAACAGTACAGACATTAGGTAGTTAGCCGTAAGCTATCTGGAAACTCCAATAGTGACATGTGCTCAACTCGGCCTCAGATAATGTCAGAAAGGTTGCTTCACTTACCATCAGTCCCTCTCCTGTTTCCTCTCGTCTTGGTGTATTTATGACAGCTTTGTGTCTTCGTCTCAGTTTTTTCTGCTGGGGGGGTCATTTTCATCTGACTGCACCCATTTGTGTTTTTCCATTTATTGGGAATTTTACCTTTTCCCTAGCTGTGATTTTTTATTTTTGGATCCTACGCACCTATTACTAAAACTTAGAGGTGTGCAAGGACATTTTTTGAAATCACCATTTACTTAAAATTTTAACTTGCACTCTGTCTTAACACAGTTCCATCAATTCATGGTTTCCCTCATCCACGCCTATAAGAATAGCTCAAGTTGTCGTCAGAAGTTAAATGAATGAATGATAAACATAGTTTAGTAGTTCCAAACTTTGCCGCTTTGTGAAATTGCCCAACATTCTGCTGTAAAGCTGGGAGTCTATGGATGTTGACTCACTTTTGGAGCCAGCCTCAAGTGGCCATTCAAGGAACTGCAGTTTTTGGCACTTGTGTATTAGCTTCATTTTTAGGGTGGTTGCTGCTTGTGAATTCCTCCTCCACAGTCGTGTTCTTGTTAAACAGATGCTGTTTTCTTTCTTTCACTTCTTCATTTTGTTCAGCCACAGATCATATGCAGATAGAGTCCACGGTCAGAGTCTTTCCTACTGATGTGTAGCAGGTTTAACATGTTAGCATGCCTGTTCAGTCTTTTCTTCATTGTGACATCTGAGCAGCGAGTCTCTTTGTTCTCCTCAGACTAAAAACAATGGGTAAAAAAAAATGAAAAGAACAATGTAGGAGTTCATTCTTTTCTCACAGAGGAACATTAAGATTGTTTGGCTTTGATAATATGGTCTTTTATTTATTTCAGTCTGATTTCACTTCAGTGTCCCAGAAGACTCTAAATCTTCTGTTCTGGAGACTGAGCAAATTAAATTTTTAAAAAGGAAAGAAAAAAAAGTGTGTGTCTGATGCTGAGTCACTCCAGCTCTTGTTGCCACAGTTACTGCTGGATAGAGGAGAAAGAACCCCCTTTATAACACATTCATACACATATAACAGACATGTCTCTACTTCATCTTTATTTACAGCTGGAAAGCAAGACACACCAATAATTTTTATCATGAAATGTATCATAATAGTAACTGTTATCACATTGACTGTAATTTAATACCTATTTGATGACCGTTTTGTCCAAAGTGTACAAGCGTGATGCTCGCTTGGAGTCTCAGTGGAGGTGATACCAAAAAATGTATCAGGTACCAGGTACTATCCACAACTTTTGTCCAATGGAAAACCAAAAAAGGCGAATAAAGTCAAGTTGAGCTGGTACCATGCAGGTGAACATTTTAGGACCATAAATAATACCAAACTATGACCTGACCGTAAATAAGATGAATCATCAATGGCAGATCGAGTATCAGTTTTCCATCCATCCATTTTCTTCCACTTATCAGTGGCTGGGTAGAGGTGGCAGCAGGCTAAACAGGAGGTTTCAGACATCCGGCAACACTTTCCAGCTCCTCCTGGGGGATCCCAAGGTGTTCCCAGGCCATATAGGATATGTAATCCCTCCATGAATATCCCAATATAAGTTTTCCATGAACCATTATCGACATTTTTATGTTAGGATGAATAATCCAGCTGGTTCAAAATCAGCTCTACACCATTTTACTCCTGTGGGAGAAACCGTGTGCATGCATCGGTTTCCTCCGGCTTCCTCCCACAGTTCATTCACATGCAGGTTAACTGGTCTAAATTACTTACTGATGTACCCCACCTCTCGCCGAATATCAGCTGAGATTGATTCCTGCCCCCTTGTGACCCTCGAAGTATGAGTGGTGTAGCTGATGGATAAAACTATGATAAGTCAAAATTATTGTATATGTACAGGTTTTTAGAATAACTGATCATGCATCATACAAAGGGCTGAATTATCGTACAGATACAATAATAAAGCACATCTGTGGTTAACATGCATCTCCAGATGTATTAGGATTTACGTTGTTATCCACAATTTAAATAGTACAGTCTAAAAGTGTCCTGAGATAACTTCTGTTATGATTAAGCGCTGTTTAAATAAAATTGAATTGAATAGAACATTCATGTTTCAGTGTGATCTATAAGCAGGAAAACTTCAGCTTTCACCGGGAGGCCAGATGTTCTTGTTTGAGGGCCAGATTTGGCCCACGGGCGGCAGTTTGACCAACCACTGTCCGACACAAGCAGTGTGTTGTGTTTGCAGAGCAGGAATGTGCTGAACTAGACCTCATCTGCTTTAAACACACACACCTGACTGTGACCTCTGACCCAGTGTGTTTTCATTCATGGACCTGTGTATGTGTGAGTGTGTGTGTGTGTGTGTGTGTGTGTGTGTGTGTGTGTGTGTGTGTGTGTCCTCAAAGGAACTGTAGGATGATGAACACATCACATCTCCGTCTCCTGGTGAGTTTTGAGTTTCTGATTTTACTCTTGTTCTTTCTTTTTTAAGGTTCAAGTTCACGCTTTTCAACTCTGCCATAAAACAATATTCACACGTCACATTTAAAAATAAATAGGAAGGAAATAGAGACTGAAGTTTGACTTATAGCTACACTTTGTCCTGCATATCCATTGTACAATGGTAGCAATATAATATACTGTAATACACTGTACATTACTGTCTGGCTGTTGAATTATGTGTGTTAGTCACAAAACTGGCTCTGACCTGTTTGTCTTGATTGACAATGGAAAAAAAATATTACTTTTTGAAATCTAAAATATTGAGTGACAGAAAGTACCTGTAATAGACGTAATAGAAGTTATTATGAAAAGGATGACATAATACAGTGAACTGAGTTTTACAATATATTTGATCATCTCTTTATATGTTTTGTCCATTTTTATTCCTGTTTCTTTAACTCATAATATTGCATTTATTTAATTAATATTGAAGACTCAACCAGGAGTAAATTATTTTAAGTCATACAAATTATTAACTCAACAAGTCACTATTCTCAGATTAAAAATTCATGCAAAAAAAAAAAGAAAGAGAATCCTAATTGTAAATCTAAATTTATTTCTTTATCATTTTTCTCCTCCAGGTATTTAGTGGGATCTGAAACATGTTTAGCATTAATGATTTTATCCACACACTGCCCACTGCTCTGAAGCCCAAGTCACACACACACATACAGTATATATATGTATGTATATATGACTTTCAATTTACTGACTCAACCCATACTCAACAGTAAATGACGTATTTCCTCCTCTTGATTTCATGTCATTTGGTGTGTTGCATTCAGTCAACTGGAAGTTTGAAGACAACAACAAAGTTTGAGTTTTTATGACAAGAGTTTGTTAACCTGTAAAATACCTTCCAGGGCTTTCAAATATGACACAAAATACCTGATATACAGTATATATATATATATATATATATATATATATATATATATGCACACATCTCACTCCACAATCAAACTAAAAACCACATGAACACTAAGTGATCCACAGTGAGAGTGTGAAGCTACATGAGACAGGACAAACAGCATGAAGGAGATAATTTATATTAAAAACAGATTTTTTCTCCATCATTGCTCTGAGTTCTCCTGGTGTGAATATGTGGCTGTAACAGGAAAAATGTGTGTGTGTGTGTGTGTGTGTGTGTATGTGTTCAGCTGAGATAAAGCGGTTCATTTATATTCCTGTCCCTCTGCTGATTGATGGCTAATGGAGCCTCGGGGGTGGGTGTGGGGGTGGGTGTGGGTGTGGGGGTGGGGGTGGGGGTGGCGGTGGCGGGGGGTGGGGGTGGTGGTGGTGGGGTGGGTTGTTTCTGCCAGATGGTTTGATTCAGCTCCAAACTATTATCACTGAGGCTGTGGGGTCAGAGGTCATGCCGTCTGCTTCTATGTGAAGCTAATTTGTGCCACACTGGATTAAAGACTGAAGGATCACAGGCCTCTGTGGACACAGTCGTAATCCGTGTTAAAGAATTTGTACGTTAACACAAAACGTCTTGTTCTTCTGTAACATTTCATCCAATATGTCTTGAAATCCATGCAAATTAAAGCTAACTCTTCTTGTCGGCCACCAGCTTCTCACTGTGTCCTTTCACGTCAAAATTAAAAAGTTAAAACATCCTAAAATGAATCTGCTCAGATAGAGTGAGCTGGTTTATCACATCTCCTCGCCTTCAACTAGAGTCAGTAATCAAACAGATCTGACCTGATCAGATCTGAGTTTTTTATTAACTCACCCATTTTGCAAATATATACAGTATGTATATATGTATAATAAATAAGTGCCACTATTGTCAGTGGAGAGAACATCAGATAAATGATTCAAATATAAACAATCAATTCAGTTCATTCAATTACATTTTATTTGTATAGCTCCAAATCACAACATACATTATCTCAAGGCCACTGCAAGATAAGGTCAAGACCTTACAATATTATATAAATATATAATATACAAATATATATTATATAATATACACAATATAAACAACAGCACTCACACTCACGCTGAACATTTCAGTTTACTCAGGATTTACTGCCTCAGAAGATTCATGGACAAAACTGTGTAATTTTAGCGTCTTTTGCTGTAGATATTTTTTTTTAGATGTAATGTCTTTAGAAAATAATTAGAAAATTAAGAAAAATATAAAAACATTGAATTGAATAGAGAATGAACAAAGCATGTTGTTTTAATAAACTTGTATAGATTTAGTAAATAAATATATATCATAAACAAATATGGTTGCAACATGATATACAATATATATATAAAAATTCATCATATGCTATAGATATTTCTAATAAATGTACATATACAAAGTTTTACCATGGGTATTTCATATATATATATATATATATATACTTATATCTTAATTTATCCAGTCTTTATATACGTCATAATAATATATCCCTTTATAGGTAACATATATGGCAACATCACTCCTGACATAGGGACATATATATTACATGTCTGTATGGTTAATCATCTTTTAGAGAAACTGATGGTTACCTCTGTGACACAAACTGAGACTTGTCAAATTACCAGCGTAAAAAGACAAAAAACACAACCTCCAAACCAGGACACTGAGGTGGAGAGATAAACTAAAGACACCGCTGCTGAAATAAAACATAAACTGAACACATTAAACCAGATCAGAGGACGATATGTAAGAGAGGAAATGTCTGATAGAAATGTTCTCAGTTCGTCCTCTGTGCTCTGCGGCAGCAGGACGTGTGTTTCCATTCAGACTGCGAAGGCCTGCGGGCGTCGAGTCAAACCTCCAGAGTCTGGTTCTAATAGACCGCCACCTCGTTCCACATCACTGAACGACCCACAGAGCAGCTGGATACTAACACACTCTTCAGTATGTGGGACAAACACTGCCACCGCGACCAGAGCAGCTCTGAACACTGCAGCAGCCCGACATGAGTTATTATACACGCGACTTAAAGAGGCACACCGCTGCTTTTACATGTCTGAGCACATTAATAACACACAGACCATTAATAAGTTAACAAAAACAATAAGTTCATAACAACAATTCTGACAGTTCACTGTTTGTTTCAAACGCGCAGATTTCCTGTTTTTCTGTTTTAAATCAGAGTAAATATATTTGTACATTTGTTGACATTTTCTAGACTTTAAGCTTTAACCAGTTTAGTTTTTCCCAGATCAGATTTATTCCCCTGTATTATAAATTATTTTTTTTTAAACATTAAACATCAAACATTATTCTTATTATAATAGATGAAACAGACGAAACAGTTGATGCATTCAAGGATGCTCTGACATTCGGCTGCTGAAAGCTTAAGAATCAACCAAAGTTACAGTTCACGTTTGCTTATTTGTTGTTTTCTGGATTAAATTTTCCTAATGAATTTAAGTCAGTTCTCAGATGTCAGAGAGTCTTTTATCTTAATATCAAAAATGCTGCTGGAAATGCTTCTTAGGATATTTGGACTTTTTGTTACATTACACACTTTTGTGCAAAGTCATTTACAATAAGCGTCCATAGAAACCAAGAAGTCAAGACCAAAATGACATCAAAAATGAATGTATATAATGTGTTCAGTACAAGTGGTCAGATCTTTTTATTATTTATTATTTTCAAATGTTTCATATGAAAAGAAGTAGACATCAACTAAATTAACCCGATTGAGACAACGCAGATTTAAAATACTGTGTCCGATCTTTTATTGTCAGTTTAGTCTCTCTGTTTTTAAGTACATATTTAACTACCTACATGTTTTTATTTGTTTTTTGTATCATTTTAATTGTGTTTTATACTGTTGATCTTGGTTTACTTGCATCACCAATTACAATCACAATTATTATTATTATTTTTATGTTTTCACTCTGTCTGTTTGTCTGTTTGTCAGCTGGTCTGCACAAAAAGCGCTGAACCGATTTGCATTTTCTCAAATTTGGTGGGGCAGAACCCATTAAATTCTGGGGCAGATCCGGATCACTTACTATGAATTCGATTTTTTTTTCTCCGCAGTCTGGTGCGTGTTGTTTGACACTGGCCTTGGCAGAGGCCTGCACTTTACTATCAGCCATTTTAATCAGGCTGCAATGTTTCACGTTTTTACCGGCTGCAGCAGCTCCTGAGTAACACTGACGGGTTTTTGGTATGGAGTCTGGAGTGTGCCACCACAATTATTATTTTCAACAATGAGCAATTAATGAACTGATGCATTTATAAAGCACAAATTAATAAATTGTTCTTTTAAATTATGTATTAAAAATAACAAAAGAGTCCATCAGAGCTCATGCAGAAACTCTGTGGCTTGGTTAATGCAACCTTTACATGTAACTTTAATTAAACAATTTAAAATTGTTTCTTTAAGCATATCAATTTTTTTATGGATCATAAACAAACACAGAAAATTGCTATAATTAGTGTGGAGGCACACTCTAGACTCCATACTTGGACTGTTTTATTCTTCTTTTGTTTTTGTGCGTGTTTTATCTAGTTTTATTTATTTCTATTTCATTTTTCATTTATTTCAGTGTTTTTCAACCTAGAGTCAAGGCCTCCCCATGTGTCAAGATAAATCTTAAGAGGTACAGGATTGTTGAAGGGATGAGAAATATACATACACAAAATAATATCTTTTTTTTTTTTTTTACAACTTTAATCAAATATTTGCAGTAATTTCCAGATCTTTAGGCCAGAAAACACTCCTCAGATGTAACAACCTGAGAAGGTAAAGTCACTCTTTGGTTGAATTGCTCATAACTAATAACTGTCCATAACCTGTAATGTTGTCACAGGTAAAAATGTCTTCATTTTATGGGGCCAAAAGTCAAAAACACTGGGAACTGTTGTTTTATCTGCCCACAGTTCAGAACCTCCATTAGAAATCTGCCCACATTTAACCTACAGTAAGTCCTGGTTTGCCGTTCATGATGACGTCATTGCTCTGCATCTCTGGTGGGAAACTGAGTCGTCTCAACTGTGTTTTTATTTGTTATGAGTTTTTATATCAACACAACAACATTAATTAAGTGTGATGATGGTTGAAATGACGCCAACAGCGTCTTAAATGTTGCATTTTCCCATAGAGGAGCTGGTCGGTGAAACCGAGGGAGAAAATGTGTGTTTATTGTTTCCAGTTTGGTGGAAGCAGCTCGTGTCTGTGCAGGTCTGAGGCTGATAAGACAGAGACTGGAGGATTATGGTAATAATAGGCTGCCACTGACTGACTGCTGGGTCCCATCACTACAGAATGGGTGGGTGGGCTGCGGACGCTTATCACTGTGTTGCAGTGGGCGATTCTTCACACAGTCACATGATGGGCGACACCTTGATTCACACTGCAGCCGGACAAAGAACAGCTCAGCGGTTTTATCACCAAACGAAGACGAAATGACGAACCGATGGCGCATGTTGATTGTTTTAAAAGCACGAATGATCCTGTCAGTCGTCTGAAAGCGAAACGCTCTGACCAGCAGATATTATCAGTAATAATCGGTAATGAGCTTTTACCTTCATGCTTATTGTCATTTTCAAGAGGTAGTGCTGCATTTTACAAATGCTCATAAAACTCTTTCAGTGGCTGTAGTTCAGCAATCCAG
Source organism: Seriola aureovittata (assembly GCF_021018895.1). Classification (NCBI taxonomy): domain Eukaryota; kingdom Metazoa; phylum Chordata; class Actinopteri; order Carangiformes; family Carangidae; genus Seriola; species Seriola aureovittata. Next base: position 2,175,463 of record NC_079382.1, read on the forward strand.
GGCACAAAAACTAAATCTAACCAGTGTCATCCAAAGAAAAGGATTAAAACAATCATTTTCAGGTAAACGGCTGCTTTCATGTGGTCGAAAGCGACAAAGAAAACCATTTCTGCGGTGTTGTGAGAGTGTCGTACTCCGCCATCAACTCATCAGATAAGAACGCTGCTCTGCGGCTCCTTCAGCAAGAGCCGGTGACCTTCAGGTTAGAAACAAAAACCTGTTTCCTGAACCAGACTCCGGTCAGTTTTGTTTGTATGAAGGTTTCTTCCATTCACAATGAAATTGCAGGGTGAAAAAAAAAAAGAAAGAAAGAAAGAACGCATGGTGCATCTTTTCCAGGATGCAGAATGGGACGAAACTGTATGTACAGTTGCCAAGGAGACGGCAGGCAGAGGGGTAGTTAGAGGCTGTTAACCCACACACCCTGTGTTTTCATTCACACCGCTTCTTCTCTGCTCCGTCCTCAGCAATCACTTCAAGAGACGCTGCCGAAGACACAACGCAGGTAAGGCTCCAGTTTTCATACAACTTCACCGACAATTCATTTCTCCTCTTGCAGCAGATGTGCAACTCCATTAAGAGATTGGGGTTGAATAAATGAGAAGAAATAACTTCACTGTGACAGAGCTTTAGTTTTGGCTCTGCAGTCATGTTTCTTGCAGTGGGAAAAAAAAAGCTCAGGAGGAGTGGAGCCAAGGGACGCTGCAGCTTTAAATGGACATAATTGAGTGTCAATGATCACCACATCAGCTGCAGAGTAACTAATGCAGGCAATCATCGAGCGCACCCCCCCCCAAAACAGAAATCAAAAAAGGCATTCCCATCAGCAGCCTCAGCTGTGCGTCCGTCACGCTCCCATGCTCACTTCAATTCTCATTTCTCCTCTGGTTGCAGCCCGCTGGAGCCTGTGTTGAGGAATTATCTGCTGTCAGGACCCGCCCGGGACGCCACAGCGCCAACAGGGACCGGAGCTGGACAGGGGGGGCTGAGCCATGCTGTCTACCGCCGTTCAGATCCTGGCGTTCGCTCTGGCGCTCCTGGGCGTCCTCGGTGCCACTGTAGCCACTCTGCTGCCCAACTGGAAGGTGAGCATCAACGTCTGGTCCAACATCATGACCCCCATCTCGCAGATGCAGGGTCTGTGGATGGACTGCGTCTGGTACACCTCCGGCGTCTTCAGCTGCACCATGAAGAACTCGGTGCTGTCGCTGCCGGCTTATCTGCAGACCACACGGGCCGCTATGGTTCTGTCCTGCATGGTGGCAGCGTTTGGACTATGCCTCGCCTCGCTGGGGCTCAAATGTACCCGCTGGGGGGGCAGCCACCGAGCGAAGGGGCATACAGCCATCGCTGCAGGGGGCTGCTTCATCCTGGCCAGCTTCCTCTGCCTGGTCCCCGCGTCCTGGTTCACCAATGAAGTCATCACCACCTTCCTGACCACGGACCTGCCGGACAGCAGTAAATATCAGCCTGGAGGAGCTCTATGTGTCACGTTTATCTCGGCCGGCTTCCTCCTGGCTGGAGGGGTCATTTTTTGTTTGTCATGTCCCGGAAAAAGAACGAGACGACCGGACTACACTTCCTCCAGCAACCCTGACAGACCTGCGCTGTACCACGACGGGCAGCGGGGACGGGAGCCGCGGACGGAGCGAGAACAGCCAAAAAAAAGACAAAACAAAACTGTCCAGCTGCAGATGAAATGCAAAGTGAAGCAGAAGAAAGCTCTGCAGGAGAAACCTGAAAAGGACCAGGAGCAGAGGCTCTACTCGTCTCCTTCCAAACTCCCTCCAAAAGACATCAAGGACAGCTACAGCCTCCAGGAATATGTTTAATCCTCATGGCCGAGCGGTGAAATGTGGAGTTTTCAGCTGAGATTTTCTGGCTCATGGGAAGGGGGGAGGTCGGCTGGGGGAGGTGTGTTTGAGGGGGAATAATTACCAAATGTTGGGAGCGACAGATTGTGGATTCAGCCGAATGTCTCAAAAATGGAAAGACGAAAAGCAAAGAACATGGAAAAAAAAAAAAAAAAAGGTGCACAGGCACCAAACACTGTAAATCCTTTAAAAACTGCCTGCAAAACTGCGGCAGCTTTCCCATACCAAAGGTCTGAAGGCAAGAACAAAAAAAAGAGCACAACCTACTGATCATAAAAATAAATAAATAAATAAATAAGAAACACGGATCCGAGCTCTGACTGAAATTGAAAAGCCATCATTTTCCAGCTGTAGATGCTGTCTGCCTTCTGAGATGAACTCATGCTCATGCAGGGCCGGCCCAAAGCTTTCTGGGACCGTGAGCAAGATCTAAACTACCAACCCCCCCCACCCCACCCACCCAACCACACAAACGTAACGGCAAGAAAATATGATTACGATTTAAAACAATTGCTCAATAATGTGAATAAATAAAAAATATAGTAAATATTTAAGAAGCTGAACAAAAAGCAGAGGATGTTACAACTTATTTGTACACTTTTATAATTTTCTTAAAGCAAAGTTTGGTGTGCAGCCAACAAATCTCAAAAATAGTTTAGAGGTTCATACATGAAGGTGGAAACATATTTGTGATAAAATATTATAGACATTAACTTGTGCTATTAATTCCATTTACTGAAGAGGGACCATGATCAAAAACTGTGGCACCAGCGATTCGGAAATATTAACACCCAGTAACTGCCAGATGAAACTGTTATCTAACCAACTGAACCAACCAAACAAACGGCAGCTTTATACATGGACAAGCTAGGAAGAATAACATCAGTGTATTTGACTAGATGGCATCAGTTACGTTGGCGTAATTAGATATTTCAGTCCCATTGATTGAAACTAGCTAGCGGTTAAACTTAGGAAGGACTTTACAAGCATAGTGATGCTGCAACCCAGTCCAATGTTTGTTTTTAAGTTTAATTAATAAACTTTTATATTTTAAGTAATGAGAAATAATTGCTTATTCATCACTAGCCAAAATGTGACAATAGAAAATCTAATATACATATATAAAAATGATGTAAAAGACAAAGCATTAAAGCATTAAAACCTAAATAATAAAAAAAGAGGTTAATTTTAAAAAGTTCTGTAAGACCAGAGATATACTTGCTTTCAACTACACCTGCACACGACGGCTGCCTCACATATCCTGCGTCTGTCTGTGCGTTGGTTGTGCATGCACGTTAATGCAACACATTTACAAGATGCAATATTCACATGAGCGAGTTAATAGACCGAGTCCACAATTACCCTTAAGTGTACAACGTGAGCTAGCTACGACACGCTTGTCCAAATAAGTGGTGATGGATCGGTACCATCTTAGAAGTTGACATGGAAACCTGCAAAAGGAAACAAGCCAGAGATCAACAGGTTCATGCACGGCGGAAAATGCATCGGCGCCGTTGGGGATGGTGCCGATGGTGTGTTTGTCCACCAGTCATGACTCGCCTGAGCTAGCTACGCATTTTGCTAATCACTTTCCACAAAATAAAAAGTCTGGGTCGCCAGGTTTATGCAAATCCTGTAGGTGTATTGGGTCTGACCTCTCTGGTGTGCCCTCTAGAGGTATCCTCCAGTAACACACAAAGTACACAGGCATAGGTGAACAATTACGCTGTTACTGCAGCCAGTTGTCTACGCAAACCTGTGGTTGAAGGCAAGTATATCTGCAAGTATATGTTAGGTTCACTGCTGGTTTGTACTAAAATAAAATCCTAAATATCCTTGAGCATAGAATCCCAACTAGAAATCACATAACTCACCATCTTACGTTTTATCATACACTCCCTGATTTTGAAGTAAATTTCCTTCTGCTACAGTTTTGTTCAGCGGAACAACAAAACCTTGAAGTGCATCTTAAATTATGATAAAAATGATCGGGGGAAACTAAATGAGAGTTCTGTCGGTCGTGTCTGCCTTGGGCCGGCTCTGAAATCAACTGTGAATTTTGGGAAACCTTTCCGGCGTCTGTGCATGATGTCCGTGCTTTAGACGCCGCTTACAGCTTATACGTAGTGAAAGCTGCTGCTGTACAGATTGTGCCGGAAGCAATAAAAACATTGTTGAGCTTTTTATATTCACAGTGTAGTCGGAGACTAAAGGGGAATCCTGATCCCAAAGTGTCAGAATGACGGCGTCCGCTCCGTCTCTTCCTGACAGTCCGTGGAGAGGCGAGAGGTGCAGAGCAGCGTGGAGAGAGGTAATGATGCTCTTTGCTTTCCCATTATCCTCTCACCATGGTTGGATGCACACACCCCTCCACCACCCTGTTTCCAGCGTGAGGAGAAGGACATCAAGTCATTTTCGGGATGTGACTTAAAGCCTAATGGAGACCGGAGAGTCCATAGCATTGTGTGCGTTTGGCGGGCGAAGTGTCCTTTGAACCTGAGGTGAGCTGTCAATCTCACCTGCCAACGCTTGCTGGAAATAAAGACACTGGTGAACTGAACGCCCACGCTGCCTCTCAGGAAAAGCTTCAAACCTGGAAAAAGAAAAAAAAAAAAAATTGATTTATAGAAGAAAATCATGTCGATTCATCAGCACTGTGGCGACGTTTCACTGTCGAACGTGACAGTGACGTGTTAATGTAGGGAACAGGACACATTCAAGCACAAGCACCTAGAAAACTCAAACGATTTGGAAAAAAATCAAAGCACAGCTTGAAGACAAAAAAAAGCCTTATCAGAATAATTTATGTGCTTCTGTAGCTCAGTGTTGCTGTTTTTGCTGCTTATGGACTCAAACCTTTAAAAAACATGTTTTTGTTCTGGAAAATGTTAACGATAAGCAAGGTCACAGCCTTTTCTCAACCCAAAGCCTGAGCACTCGAATGTTTTTTAAGGTGCAACAGCTTAATTTGCCTAATATTCTATTTCCTGCATTGTTATATCCAAGTTACATGAAAAGACAAAACAAAACAGGTCACATATCATCATTTATGTCATTTGATAAAAAATGGCTATGCCTTTATGCTGATGTGTGAAAATCTGAGAATCCACATTAAACTTAAAAACACAGAAACCATGTGTTATTGACCTTGACATAAATTTTTACTGTGTTGTTTGTTTCCTTTTAGCCTGTCTTTATCAGCTCCTGTAAAAGAAAAGAAAAAAGAAGTATTTTTAGCTAGAGAAGTGAAAAATGCTGTATTCACTACATTCCTTCAGTTACTGGATTCACATAGCCAGACACACCTCCACAGAGCTGCGTCAGTGCTGAAGTGAAGTGCCACGGGGGGGGGGGGGGGGGGGGGGGGGGGGGGGGGGGGTCTCTGGCTTGTTTCTACCAATCAGCATCGCTGAGCCCAGGACGCAGTGAGGGTGGCCTTCCTTGCAATAGTGTCACGGGGAGCATTTGCATGGTGGGGAGGTGACCACTGTCATTTAAATGGCAAATTCCCTGCAAAAGTAAATGGCACAAAAATGTGTAACACGGGTTTTACTGATAATCGTTGCACTAGAGGTGAAGTCTGCCTTTACTTTATCTCACTGGTCTTGTTAAAACCACAGACAATTTGCTTCCTGTATGCAGCTTTCGGTCTTGCAGAAACGTATTAAACTGGTATCACAGAAGCTCATGTGAACTGAACCGTACTTTGGTAAAGTCAATGTCAATAATGCCACTGCCAGAGAAACACTAGAATTACTGCCTCTTGGTCGTACATCTCCCCCAGCCAGTCAAGTTTGCAGCTAACATCCATGTCTGTCCAGAGAAGACTTTGAAGGAATTTAATAAAAGGTATTTATCAATGTGACCTTGACCTTTGACCACCAAAATCTAATCAATTCAACCTCGAGTCCAAGGTTGTGTCCGAAATCACTCAGTCATTCACTGCTCCCTGCTCACTATCCAGGGAGTTCTAAGTGGAGGACTTTACTGCGCCACTTTTCTGTCTTTCAGCGTGAGCACAGTGCACGATGGCATGTATGGCTTGGTTAGCGACCACCGGTTGTACACTACTTTTCGTGATGCATTGTTTGATTGTACAGCTGTGAACACAGTCCACGAAGGTGTGGTGTACGTGACCGTCGTAGAATGCGAAGGCTGAACTGAAATGAGACGGTCTGGTTCACGGAGGATTTTCGTTCAGAGTCAGCAGCTGTGCCCGCCCTTAGTGTCGCCTCGCAAAGCGTTGCTCCTGTCACCTAGCAACCTTGACAACACGTAGCTTTTTCTCCGCAAAAACTTGAAGACCCTTGGTTTTAACAGTTGCACCGTTAGCTGTTGAACTGAGCCGAAACACAAAACTCACACTTACAAGTGTAATCCTCGGGTTCTTTGTCGGTGTTGTTTGCTGTCATGACTGGCATGTGATGAATCTTGTGATTGGCTGGGCAACAAAGGATCCACTCATCGTAATCCTTCATTGCCCAGGAAAAGAAGGAAGCATTTCTGCCACATTTGACAGAGCCTTCGAAATGAGTCAGCCTAGTTGTGCCACTAATCCGTCTTCAAATACAGCTACTACAAAATGGTGAATGGCGTTCATGAGATATCGCATTCACAAGAATAGGACATACGAAAAGACGTACTTGTGCACGAACAATCCAAAAACCAAAACGCCTTAGGCCACAGCTGTTGCCGGTGCGGAGACATAAATGTGGAAAGTCACCTCTGACACCTCTGCGACTGTAGTAAAATCAGATTCGATTCCACAACTAGTTTGGAGGCTGTTGTTGTTGTTTCCCGTTGCCAGGTAGATTTTGAAAACAGTAACACGCACACAGTGGAAAAAAATCCCACGTGAAATTTGCAGCCAAAGATAGGATTGTACCAACGGTCTACATCTAGTGAGTTAAGACTATTTTGTTACATGAATGTGTCCTAGCTCCTCTTCAGCAATAAGGTTTCTGAATGCAATAAAGTATGTGAGAGAACAGACTGTGAAACCCATTTTAAAATAATTAAAACATTCATCAATCTGTTGATCAATTGATATTGAATGATTATTTGTCTGAGTCTTTTTTAATCTACCTTGTACTACGTTCTGAGATTAAAATGTTCTGCTTGTCACTGGTTTATATCATTATAAAATGAATGTATTTGGGTTTTGGATGTTTAAAAGTGACACTGGGCATTTTTCACTATTTGTTAATCAAATAATCAAGGGATTTATCAGCAAATAAATCAATTAAGAAAATGATAATGGGGAGTCATGTAGCGTAGTGGTCTAAGCAGGCGCCCCATGTGTAGAGGCTACAGTCCTCACTGCAGTTGGCCCCGGTTCGAATCCCGCATCGGACGGCCTTTCGCTGCATGTCATTCCCCCTCTCTCTGCCTCCCTGTTTCCTGTCACTCTCCACTATACTGTCCATTAAAGGCATAAAAAGCCCAAAATATACTTTAAAAAAGAAAATAATAATGAATTGCCTTAATGCCTGTAACACCAAATATCACTTTTGTTTGTGGCAGAATATGTTGGTTATACCATTACAACACTTACAAATATTTGAAAAGAATAAGGCCACATTTGCAGTTTTAAAATTTTAAAAATAAATCATGGAGTTGATTCAGAACAGCTGAGAATCATGTGACTAATAAAATAATCACTTGTCTTTCTCTGCTAATAATTAAAAACATACCTGGACTGAAAACTTCACCGGGCCCTCATGATTTATTAGATTTATCTCGCGTTTGATGGCTGTAACCGGTCAATTTAAAACAAGCAAAGATGAAGTAATTACATCAGACACGGTTGTGTTTGTGTGCACCTGATAACCGCTCAGCATGTAGTTCAATACGTGCTGTTATTTTAGTTGATTATCTGATTTAGCTGATTTGTGCTTTCATTTCCATGTGGTCAAGAAATGAGAAGCTGTAATTGTACAAGTTACGCGCAATTCAGATGACAGCTCAAATCGCACGAGACATATCCGGTGTGAGCACATGTCCTTATCTTCTGTAGCAGACCATGTCTCAACCTACACTTTAATAGAAATCACATGACAGAACAGAAAGTAAAAAAATATACAGCGTGGTCTAAAAAGTCCAAGAGCACTTTCACAAAGAGCTGCATGACAAAAAAAAAAAAAAAAAAACATAGTGCATTTATTGTGGCAGATATTGCGATTGCAAGTTGGAATTCAGTTAGAATAGTCGTTTTTGCATTTCATTTTCAATGGAAAAAAAGTATAAAAGTGATGATGTTATTTTTGTTGGTCTTATACCAAACAAACATGTTCCTTTTCATCTGGAGAATGTGATTTGTATCTGTAGCACCACAACACTTATGCAATCCTAACAATGCTGTCACGCCGTGGTGAGGTTGTCTTGTCCTGGGTTTGTTTTGTGCTGTCATTTCCTGTTTTATTTTGAAAAGTAATTCTCCTCTCGTTTCAGGTCACCTGCCCTTCCTCATGTGTCTCAGTCTGATTGCCCTAAGTGTTTCCACCTGTCCCCTATTTCCCTCCATGTGTTTAAATAGTCTGTGTTCCCCTTGTCTTGTGCCGGAGTGTCTTCGTCCTCGTCCTGCACCCGAGCCTTTTGTCCATGTCCACAGCCACAGTAGTCGCCAAAGTAAGCTTTCTGAACCTCGAGAAGAGTGATTTTTTTTGTTTGTAAATTTTGCCCCTTGTTTTTCCTCATTAAGAGTGATTTTTGTTTGTAGTTCTTACCTTAGCATATTTTCATAGATCTTTGTTTTTCCTCGTTTAAGAGTGATTTTCATTTCATATAGCTCAGTTGTTTATTTATTCTAGATCCTCCGCTTAGTAGCGTGAGTAGACTTTTTTTGCGTTATTTTTTATAGTCAGGTTTTTCCTCAGTACGGAGCGTTTTGTGTTTATTGGTTTGTTTCTTTTGAGTAGTTCCTTTTTCCTCCTCCTGGAGTGTTTTTTGTTAAGATTCAGAGTCTAGTGTCTAGTTTTTTCATAGCCATTGGTTTGTCACTCTGTCTGAGGTCTCCAGTGAATTCAATAAAAGCCTTTGGTTTTTGAATATCTCTGCATCCGAGTCCTGCTTTGAGTCTCGGCCTGACAACAATGTGACACATTTTACCTTTTTATCGAAAGAAAAATTGCTGTGATTTGGATATTGCACTTTGCCATATTGCGATTTCGCTTATATTTCAATTAAATGTGCAGCCCTCCTTTCACATTCAAGCGAATGGTAAAAGGTCTTCAGGGGCAGTTTGGTTAGGTTGAGGCACAAAAGCTCTTGGTCAGGGTTAGGATTCTTTCTGCCAGAAAGAATGTGGATGAGGTGATAGCTTTTGTGCATCAGGAACTACAACACGGTGCAAGAGCATTGCTGGTTACATCTATGGACAATTCAATGGGAATTGTGGTTCAGCAGGACACATGTTCCATATACTGTTGTACCGCTTCAGTTATCTCAGAGAATATCCAGGTTATTTGCTCATGAATTTACTTTACTTTACTAGCTCTGAATATTACCCTCATCCCTCTGTATCTATTTCTTTATTTACTTTCTTACTTACTTATTTATTACCAGTACCCCTCACTGAAGGCAGTTATTTCTTTATTTATGACTGTAGGATACTTAATTTTCTGAACTATCATTATATTTAATACACAACTGCAGTAATATTACACTGAAAACAAATCTAGTCACATTAGGGCACAATAATTCCTACCTGGATCCCATACTGAGAAAATACTGTACTCCTCCCATAATGCCTCAGTAATACCCGATGGAATTTGTTCTTTTTAAAGAGAGCCTAGTTACTTCCATTGGACAAATGACCCTGTTCTATTTGACTTTTACCATAACCATCTCCACAGTCAGTCCACAGTGTGATAAACAGCTGTAGTAAATTGTCTGGCTGCTCCATCAACAGGGCCTTTTCTCCGCCTCTTACCAATATCATTATGATGTTGAGATCGTGGTGTTTACCCTTTAAATGTAAATCTCAGTCTATAGCCCGACAGGAATCTATGTCATCAAATCTGAAATATGCAACTTGATCCAAATTTAAAAAGAGGATTTAGAGTGATAAGACTAGCAGAATGATAAAATGTGTTTGTAGCCTCATTGTGAACTGCAACATAATATAAGAAAAATGCTGATGCCCTATAAACATAATGCAAACAAGTAAAAAAGGAAAAAAAACAACTGATGAAATGTGCCATGTCTTAGTTTGTAAGAATCACAGGAACAGAAAAAAAAACACTCATCAGTCTGCTGAAAATGAAACTGCTGTGTGGTCTGAGAGAATTAAGGTAAACTTCACGTAAGCAGCGAATATGGTCAAAATGAAACTTAAAGTGGGAAGGAGGTAGTGAGAAGATAATTTCATAATGAATATAAATTACATGATTTTTTTTTCCAATGCTACTGCTTTACATTCCTAGGATCAGTCTACTATCAGCACACACACAAGGTAGGACGGTGTTATGATGTCTGGGGTTGGATTTATGGTTGAGTTTGTTTATGCTCGTAAAACTGATTAAAGAAGAATGACTAGGACTATTGACAGTAAACAGAGCAGACTGAGTGTTTTCAGAGGGATCACTGTTAGGAGATTTAGCTTTAGCTGTTCTGTTTGTACAACAATTTGAATCATAAATATAAATATTTGCTAAAATTACTGTCTTTATTTTAAACCTTCAAAGTAATATAATATTAAATGTATTTGTCAGTTTACTTTACTACACTTCTACAACCAGGTGTTTGGTTAAAGACAGAAGCAAAATCATTTCTTTAAACATTATATATATATATATATATATTTGACTATTTATCATAAACTTACAGTGTAATATAACATTAGAAAGGTATTGGTCAGTTGCTTTATACCTTTAGTACCGAGGTGTGCGGTCGGCTTAGTTTAAGACTGAAACAAAGTGATTTAATTTAACAGCTCAATGTAAACTGTTTACTTTCCAGCAATGGGAGCAAAGCAGTCTAAACCTGCTGAAGATGTAAACCCAGAGTCGCCAAGTAAGTTTGGCCTTGGGCCAATTTTATTCTAATCCAATAGATGGCGGGACAGAACATAATCAAGGCCAATTTACGAAATTGATTGATAAAAATGCAAGTGGAATTTACTTTGCAACTGTTCATATGTGTGGGGCTGTGACTGTTTGTGTCTGTCGTTCACATTCTAATTAAATTAGGGACTGTCAGTCCAGCATGTGATGTAAGATTTAAAAAATCATATTATGGAAAATAACCAGTTGCCGACCACTGATTTAAACCATTCATTGAATGTCAACATTATTCTGCCTCTCAGTTCTACATGAAGCATGGAGGGAAATAACCTGGAGGTGAGTGTGTGTGCATCCTGAATTCACTTCCTCTTTCAGTAACATCCTAAATAACTGCTCAGTTGCAATGTGTTTTTGTTTGTGTGATGTAATGTTTCCTCAGCGGAGACAAACAGACTGATCTGCAGTTCGTGAGCAAGTACAAACCTCAGACCGAAGGTCAGCAGCTCAGGATTCTTCTTCATGGGCTGAATGGAGCTGGAAAGTCCAGTTTCATCAACTCTGTCCACAGTGTCTTAAAAGGCAGAATAAGCGCACTGGCTCTGGTGGACAGCATTGCTTATGACTGTTTCACCAAACAGGTATTAGGAAAGTTTGATAGTGTTGAAGTAGTAGTAGTAGTAGTAGTAGTAGTAGTAGTGATGTCGTACAGTTGGAAATGTTAATATAATTATTAAGCCCACATTGTTAACTTTTAAACTTTCCAAACTACATTGTATGACAGAATATTAGAGCCATTATAGGTAAAAAAAATTTTTTACAATCACTTCCTTGCGGTTGTCTGAATCCACCACTTAGACTAGTTTCAGATTACATCCCTGTTTATCCAATCATGTAAAATATGAACCATTTGTGTGAAATTGTGTCATAATTGCGGTGTGAGGTCCTGAGTTATGACTAAAAACTGTTTTGTGAGGTCACCTTTGACCTTTGACCACCAAAATCACTCAAGTTCATCCTTGAGTCCAAGTGAATGTTTGTGCCAAATATAAAAAAAAGTTCCATCATGGCGATACTGAGATATTGTGTCCACAAGAATGGGATGTACAGATGTACGGATGGCTGTAAATCCATACGGACAAACAACCCGAAAACAATATGCCTCCGGCCCTGGCTATCAGGGGCAAAAAAACATCAGATATTCCAACATTAAAGATGTAAATTTATGATAAAAATCAAAAACTTGGATGTACTCTGAGATTTAAGTCACAAACTAAAAAGACAGAAAAATAGAAAAAAATCTCTATTGTTACTTAATGAGCAGTTTGTAATAGCTTGGAAAGTCGCTCAGACTGGGAATACTGGTATTTTGCAAACAACCTTTACACTACGACTTTATCTGGTGGTCTGCTTTTAGCATGTGGTACAGTATTTATTATATCCCGGTGTCCATATATTACCCATCCTTTCATACTATGCCTCCTGGCTGGTGGTGATACTGGACAAAGATACTCTAATAAAGGATCATGAGACATCACAAACTGTAGTGTAACTTTATTATAGAGGTGAAATTTGCAATAACAAGCTAGCTCACGTTGCACTCCGTGGAAGTAACGCTAACACCCTAATGTTACAACCAAATTGTGATGGCTAGCATTAGCGTAATCAAAACAACTCATCCTTATCAGCCTCATTAATAGTCAAAGGCTTGACACTTACTGTAAGAGAGTTGCACCTTTAACCCCACCACTGTTCTGCTCACAGTTTAAGCTGAACCAAACCGACAGGCACCAGGCACAATAACAATTCTCCACGTGTTTTACAGTACACAACCTACAAGATCGAAAAGGGAAACCCAAACACCTTTTACCCGTTTGTCTTAAATGACATGATGGGTATGAAAAACGCCAATGACAGAGTCCATGTGAAAGATATGAAACGGGCGATGAGGGGACATGTGAAAGACGGTTACACGGTAGAGTTTCTGTATTTTTAAAAGTATTTTTAAAGAAACTGTCATCAGTTTTTTCATTATATCGATCTTTGCAATTGTCATTTAACTATAGCTGACTTTGTTTTCAGTTCAATCATGTCTATAAGTTATCGAAGGAGGATCCGTACTACAACGAGTCCCCGACCATCAACGACAAAGTGCACGTTCTGGTTTGTGTCATTGATGCCAGCACAGACGATCTGTGCGGGGAAAATGTTGCTCGGACACTACGGGAAATCAGACTTGAAGCCAGTGAACTGGGTGAGGGCAGAAACCACCATTTTATTCTTGTCTCTCTTGCAGGTTTCCGTAGTTTTTTCCGTCCTCAGAGAACATCAGCTGTGGTCAGCCTGATTGTACTGTATTTTAAATGTAATTTGTTCACGCTCAAGTTTTGTGTTTCCTTCTGGCAGGGATTCCTCAAGTGGCCGTTTTCACCAAAATTGATAAGGCCGTCCTCGAGATTAAACAAGATATAAGGAACATCTACAAAAGCAAAAAGCTAAAGGCAAAGGTATACTATTACTATTCATTTAATGAGTTTGCACAAAGATGATGTATAATTTCATTCCGTCAAAGACATTTGCAGTATTTAAGCACAAAGCTGCGAGCTGTAATTTATGAACTGGGATGTTGTGATTTTTATGTTTGTGATTTGCAGATGGAGAGGTTCAGTGTAAACGTGGGTATTCCAATGAACTGCATCTTTGCTGTCCAGAACTACCATTCAGAAATGCACCTCCACAATGACATTGACACTCTAATCCTGAGCACCCTGAGACGCATCATCGCCTTTGGAGATGACTTCCTCAATAAACAAAATATGTGCTAAATGTTAAGACAGGCTCGCTGAAAGAACGATGGCTGAATTTCATAAAACTATTGTGTGACAAAAGACCACAATCGCATTTGTGTTTTGTTTGCAGCTTTTTTTTTTTTCAAACAACTTTATTTTAAGTTAAAGTAGAGATCCAGATGTTTCCAGAAATGTGAGATTTGTGTAAATGTGTCTAAAATATCCTGCCTCTGCTAATGTCAAATAGACTTTTTGGTTTCGCTGAACTGTCATATTTTGTTCTTGTGATTGTTTCTTGTGCTTGGAAAAAAGATCTTAATCTTAATGAGACTGCCTGATTAAATATAGATTACATTTAATAAAAACAATTGACTAAGCTGAGTGACTGAAATCAGAATGTTGCAGCTTTAATAAACATGGAGTCTGTTTTACATCACAGCTTTAATAAAGACTGTAAGACGCTGATGCAGAAAAACACTATTTTTGAGTCTTGTGCATAATTGTGATTCACTGCACTATTTTCGTGCTGTGTGGTATTTGGTTTGGAAGTTTGTTGAGGCATGTGTGTAGCAGGGTTTGCTGTGTGTGTCAACATGCCAGAAATGTAGTAGTCGTTACCAATACCAATGAAATTCTGCAGTTCTCAATACAAAATTGAATATTACAGCAAAAAGCAGAGAGCAACAGAGGCTGCTGCACACAGTGTTATAACACATACGCACATGTGCTTGTGCATGCACACACACATATGCACACACCTCCATATAGTCAGTGTGCAAACAGTAGTTTAAAGTTATAAACGTAAAATTTAACTTGTATAACTCTGTATTTATTTATGTGTATGTGTTTTTTAACCTACAGTGGCCCCTGCAGTAAGAAGGCAGTAATTTCTTTATTTAAGACTGAACTCTCTTTTCCTATCACCATAAATCTTTAGAGATAAAACAAAAATGCAGTAACATTTCAACCGAAAACAAATTAAGTCACAATAACACCACCCTGATCTAATACTGATCTCATGTATTTCATTACATGGATTAAAATACTGCACTCCTCCTATAATACCTTAGTAATAACCGATGGAATGGCATCAAAAGATTATAAAATGATATCAAGTTGAGGACAAATTATCCCATTTTTTTGACTTTCACTTCAGCCTTCCCCACAGTCTGATAAACATAAGTAGCAAAATGTTGTTGCTCCATCAACAGGGCCAATCCCCTTCCTCTTACCAATATCATTGTGATGCTGAGGGCATTACCCTTTAATGTCTGAAAAAAAAGTAAAATAAAATAAAAGGTGCTGCTTAATTAAAATAAAACAAACATCCAAAAAAGGGAAGGAAAAATCTTTTCTGAGAAAATGTGTCACGTGTTTAAAGGGTCACAAGAACAGAAAAGAAACACAGTCATCAGTCTGCTCAAAATGTTACTGCTGTGTGGTCTGAAAAAAATTGTGTAAACTTCCCTCAAGTCACATATCTGATAAAAGTGAAACTAAACACTGGAGTGGGAAGAGGATTTCATGCTGTATGTAGATTCCACTTTTTACTGGTGGCTGTTAGGATCAGTCATAAAGCTCAGACTCTTTGTGCCAGCACTATAAAGGTAGGACGGTTCTTCAACTGATTATTAATGTAAAATTGACAGTCAACATACAAGATCAAGGGGTTTCATTATAAACAGCTAAGGGCGAATGTTTTATTCTCCAGCAATGGGAAGAAAAAAGTCTAAACCTGCTGCTGAACCTCCACGAAAGTTCACTGAAGATCTAAACCATTCATTGAAAATTACATATTGTACAATGATCTCACACTATTTCTTTATACTTTTGTCTTCTGCCTGTCAGATCTCAATGAACCATGGAGGTGAAATAACTGGTGGTGAATGTGTTTTGCATCCAGAATAAAAAATTGTCAAACATCTGTAACAGAAAACTGTAGAAGCACAACAAGTCTTTTTTTATCTCTTTTAGTAATATCCCAATTAACTGCTCAGTTCTGGCATGGTATTTTGAGTGTGATGTAATGTTTCCTGAGCAGAGACAGTTTGTGAACAACTACAAACCTCAGACCGAAGGTCAGCGGCTCAGGATTCTTCTTCATGGGCCGAGTGGAGCTGGAAAGTCCAGTTTCATCAACTCTGTCCACGGTGTCTTAAAAGGCAGAATGTGGACAACACCTCACATGACTGTTTCACCAAACAGGTAAAAGAAAGTTTGATTGTGTTGATATCATGAGTGTGAAATCACCCTTGATTTATCTCATTTAGAGAAGTGTACAATGGTAGCTATTCCACATCAGGTTGGAATAACCGTACCAGCTTAAGCTCACATTTTTAACTTTTAATCCTTCCAACAAGGAACAAAGGAAAATGTTTTTTAAGCATTTATTTGGCATTATTTTATTCAGGGGTGCAAACTCATGGGTGGTGAAAATGGTAATCCTCAGGGGGTGGGTTAGCTAGTACAATTTAATACTATAATACTATTGCAACTGCCATTTGATCAATTAAAAGAAGGGGGCTTTTATGTGACATACATAAATTGATATCAATTTCAATTCATGTGTTCTTGCATCAGAGAAGTAGTGTAAAGTGACCAAAATCAAATGCGTGTGAACGTCAACATAACATTTGCATTTATTTAATATTCCTCAGTGACAAAGATGCAGTGACATATTGCTCTTACCACACTGGGCCGTGCTGCTTCTAACTCTCCCTCAGCTGTCACATTACCAGCGCCAGCAGCTTCACTGACCAGCAACAGGAACTGAGAACTGACTTGTCCAGTCAGTGTCCACCATGTCCGTGTCTACTAATGTAATAACACTTCTTTCTGTTGGTCTTTGAGCGTTAGCAGAATGAAGAGGTAAAAGGGGAGCAAGCAGCGAACAGTTAATTGGTCGTGGATAGAAAGCGAATGACCGTTAGCGAAAGTTCAGTCAGGAAGACTATGCCCTTGCACATGCCTTCTAATTAACAAGCAACGTTTCCCGCTATCTATAAGCGCCACCCGCTCCTTCGCATCTCCACCTAATCACAACCTTACACGGTGGCCATCAGCCAATCACCTGTAAGCTGTCAAGTTTTAAAAATGGTCTCTCTCTCTACTGTCAATCAGCTGCCATTTCAGCACTGTGAAGAACCTTTTGTGCGGTCTTTGCTTATCTGCTACTATTCAGCTGCATCCTCACTTGCCAAAGCATGTCGGATTTTGAATCAGATCCCCTGGAGGATTTCAACCCCGGTGGCGACCTCCTGCTAGAAGCGATGCAGTCTCAGCGGAAAAGCGCCAGCTTTGCATCCACCATCGGCTCTAGCATTAAGAGAAGCCGAGCTACTTGAGTCCGAGCTACGGGCCCGAGGCATTTCTCCTGCCCCAGGGCTTGAGCTAGCTCAACTGCGCGAGCTGGCAAGCCTAATCGCTGGCAGCGATTCAGCCGATGACTCGCCACCCCCTGCAGAAGAGCCGCCATTTCCTGCCGAAATCCAGCGCAGCCATAAGCGTACCAGGAAGCCACCTACTTCCCAACAAAAAAGAAGGCCATCAAGTTCGGCTCCTTCCTTTGACCTTGGCGTTGTCACAGTTCCAGCCACGCCCATCTCATCAGCCAACTCAGCTCACCTGTGTGCCACTCATCAAGCCACTATATAAGCCCCTCCAGTTCACGCACTCTTCGCCAGATTGTTCTTCACCTTCTCTGCAAGACTTTCCAGTCTTCTTCTCCGGACTGAATTCCTGTCATCGACTTTGTCATTCGGCTCCGTCTACATCCTGGTAAACCCACCTGCCTTCGGGATATACAGAGACGTAATCTGCTCCGTTTATCCCGATAGAAGGATCAAACTAGACGGCTCTGATTGGCGATCTAAATCTCTGATACGGGAGAAACATTTACTAACAGTACCACAAAGCTTTTTCTAGCAAGGCAGCTCGGTATATCTCTCAGTCCAACATCCGCCTAAGTTGGTCAATCCTGGACACAGAGATACTTCTCATGCTCATTGGAGGTTCTCAAGCCGCCTCCTGCTCAACCTGCGGCAATCTAGGCCACTCAGACTCCCTCTGCCCTCGGCTGCGTTTTCACCACCAGCTTCACAGCCAGTGACAGCTCCGCCCATGCCCTCACAAGCCCCTCCTCTTCACCCCATGGCCAACAGCTGTGGCTGAAAGGTGGAATTGTTTAATAACCCTTGGGCCCATTTGCAGTAACTTCAATGAAAATGTCTGTACTTACCCAAGCTGCGTCTTTCTCCACATTTGCAGCAGCTGCAAAGAAGCCCATCTTTGTTCGGTGTGCCCCCGCCGGCTAATCACCGGTCACCTGGCTCACCCTCGTCAACAAGATCCTAAAAGATCATCCTTCTACACCAATAAACATCCAGGCTCAGGCTGCAGAACTGTCCACTCATCCCAAGTATTCACAGATTACCTGCTCACTGACCTCTCTCAGGGTTTCCGTGTAGGGGTTGTTTCATCCCCAGACTCCACTCATGTGGCAAAAAACCTCCAGTCTGCCATAAAAGAACCTGAGACTGTGTCCCAGCTACTGCAAAAGGAACTCAATAAAGGTTATGTCATGGGTTACCATGGCATGCATTTTATGTTTGAGATTTTGTTTGGATTTTCCTTGTTTTACCTCGTGCTTCTGCTTCCTGTTTGGTTGGTTCCCCAGTTTTTATAAGTTCTTCTCTTTATTAAGCATTTTTCACCGTCTCCCTTGTGTTGGCTGAATTTGGGTCCAGCCTTAATTAGTATCGTGACAGGTTACTTGCTTGACCCCTTTGATTCACGGCCGTGGATAATGCGATTTTAAAATTAATCAAACTAGCAGGTCAGGGCGCATGGCTATCCAAGGCAGACATCACAGATGTGTTCAAAATCATCCCCATACATGCATCACAGTGGCACCTCTTTGGCATAAAGTGGAACTCCAAGCTTTATTTTGCCTTTAAACTAACCTTTGGTTGTACAATCAATCCATGCATTCCTAGTTCTGTGTCAAACGCTCTGTTCATTCCTCTGAAACCTGTACTTATCGACGCCATATGAGCCTTCATCTGCTATTGCACCGACGTTCGCCATTTCAAGCCTCAATACACTCATGGCTTGCTTGCTTGATGGGATCCGATTTCAGTGTTTGGTGTTTTGATCCCGGCTTGTCAAGCTTTTTTGCCAATCCAGCAATAAAATTGCTACTGAAAGGTATTTCCAAATGTTTCCCTTCTGTTCCTGATATTAGACACCCCGCCACACTGCCTATTCTTCATAACATGATTTCTGTCCTAAGCAAGGGTCTGTTTTCCTCTTGTATTTATTGCCTTCTGATTAGTTCATTTTTACTAGCATTTTATGGCTTTCTAAGAATTGGAAAATTCACTTCCCCATTGAATTTATTCAATCCTGGTAGAGATATTTCTTTTTCTGACCTAGTGTTCACCCTGGCTTATTCCTTGAGCATTCTAAAGCAAAGGGGTCTTCTTCTATTGTTATAGCTCGCATCAAGTCTCCCTTTTGTCCTTTTAAAGCCATTGTAAATTATATTCGCATCAGACCCTCCACTAATTCACCATCTCCGTTTTTTATAACCCCAGGCAACAATCCCATGTCAAAGTTATGGTTTTTGCATCATTTTTAAAAAGTTCTCCTTAAATGCAATTTATCACCTCAATATTACTCAGGTCATTCATTTAGAATAGGAGCAGCCACCTCTGCGGCAATGCAAGGAATTTCTTCAGCAGTCTTCTTCTGCCTTCTCCATCTACATACAGTCTGACTCCGCCTCAGTACCAGCTGCTCAAAGAGCTCTTAAACCCTGATCGTCATGTAAGTAATGCATATCCTGGTGCTGGTGTTTCTGTCCTCATCATCCTCTATGATCATGCTTTCTATTCCTCTGTATCATTTGGCCATTTGTCCTTGCATCATCGCATATTTATTAGCCTTTCCCCTGCATCATAGCTATTATTGAACTGCTTCGTTGCCAGTTTTATACTCGCACATTAATGGCTATCTCCCATGCATCAATGCAACATTTCTCCCCTGCATGTTGCCAGCGTTCTTTAACATGAATGGCATCTCCCTTGCATTATTTTGTCATTGTTAAAGAAAAAAAAAAAAGCCATTTCCCCTGCATCATTGCTATGGCTATATACCTGCATCATTAGCCAATTTTGCCTGGATCATTGCTCGTTCCCCCTCGCAGGACTGCTGGGTTTTCCACTATGAAATAGTATATGAAATAATATATAATATCTCCCCAGCATCAATATTTGCCATTTCCCCCTGCATCACTCAACACTGCAACACTCTATCTCCTACATTTTGTCCTTTGTCCCTTACATCATCACTAGGCCTTCCTTTATAACTGGGCTTTTTCCATGGCGTTGGTATCATTCCCTGATCATCATGCAATACATAACTGTTAACATGTTTATGAATGCTGTTCTCACTCCTGCTCTTCTCCTCCCTCTGCTGGTTTAGTGCTGCACAGTCAGATATGGTATACCTTCTATTTTGAGGGGTGGGGGGGGGGGGTTCCTCTTATTGGAAGGACCTTAAACCTGTGGATCTTGTCCATGGTGATCCATTTCCTGCTGTCCTTGACTATGCTTGATTCTCAGTCTCAATTGTTTTTGTATGAACACTGAACTTCTTTTCCTTAAGCTGGCATTTCTCTGTAGGTGTATCTGATTAGAAGAGAGTAAGAAAGGAGGCATTAGGATTTCAGACAAGCTGTTTCCATTGACATGCAGATGACAAAATTCCAGCGTCTTTGATTGCTTGAGTGACTTCCTCCATGATGCTGCCCAGTCAGGTAACTTTTGAACAAACTGATTTCTTCAGTCATTTAAAATGTCGAGGCCTTTAACCCGAGGCACGGCTTGCTGACATGCACGCAGAAAATCTGCGAATGTCCTGAATCACTCAGCATCCTTTGAATGGATCTGGGTCAGCCAATTAGCCAGGGTTTCCTGAATGCTGTCTGTATAGTGAAGCGATGACCATATCTGTGGGTAAGACAGGTTCCATGCATCTTTATAGACTTCTTTATCATTTCTATAAAAGATGTTAACAGGTGTCTTTCAAGCAGGAGGTCTACATACTTTCTCAAATGTTTGTTTACGGACAGAATGTTGTTTTGACCCATGTGGGACATGAATGAAGCCTGAGAACAAACTCACTCCAAGTGAGAAAATGACAAACAATGTGAAGACATACAGCGGGGAAAATAAGTATTGAACGCGTTAACATTTTTCTCAGTAAATATATTTCTGATGGGTCTATTGACATGAAATTGTCACCAGATGTCAGTAACAACCCAAGTAATCCACACACAAAAAAAATCAAAACATCTGTCTTTACTAAATACTGACAGATTTCAGCTGGTTTCTTGGCTTTCCATGACTTTTTGCACCTCTTTTCCTTCATGTGTTCAATACTTATTTCCTGTGTCTTTTCACTTTATTACACATAACTTATTTATGGACATATGTTTTGATTTCTTTGTATGTGTGGATTACTTGGTTTGTTACCGACATCTGGTGACAATTTCATGTCAATAGCCCTCTCAGAAATATATTTTAGAGAAATGTTGACACGTTTAAAACCACACACACACACACACTAACACACACACACACACACTCACACACACACACACACACTTTATATTCAAAAGAGGGCTATCCTTAGAAAATTAGAAAAAGGGAATTAAAAATTGTCTAGTGTGGGGATAACCAACAGGGGGCACCAGCGCACAGTCCTTGGTGCTACTCCTATACTTTTGTGCACTGGCCAATCACAGCTCCGTGCGTCCTTGGGGAGGAGGTCTTGAGTGCGTGGCTGTGCGTGGCCAAGTTGGGACCGTCTCTTGAGGCCGCAGTGAAACTGGTGTCAGCACAGCACACGATGTTCACACAAAAACAGATTAAAAGAGCAAACACAAACAAAGTCATAAGCTCTCTCCAATTACAGACTGTGACAGAAGGACATCTTGCTCGAGGAAATGGGCTGCAGTGTGGAAGTGCTGATGGGTTTGTGAGGATGTTTTGGTCTTCAAACAGATAGCTGTTAAAAAAAAAAAAAACATCCTGAGGATAACAAAAGTAAAAGGGTGTGGTTTGTGGTCTAAAGAGACTTCTTCAAAATGCAAATGCAAGTAGAAGAGGGGAGGAAAATTTAACGTTTAATACTGTGTTGAAATCACTGATGGCTACATATATTAACACACTTAGTCAAAAACATTTTGTCTTTCTCTTTGTTCCAGTACAACAACACAGGTACGATTTATAGATATCATGTTTACTGCAGAAGAAAATAACCAAAGAAAATATGATTATGTTAAGAACTGATGTCAACATGACAAAATGACTTGTATTTGTGTAGCAGTTATAATATCTAGTGTTGTATTCATGTTTAATTTGGATGCATTTGTCACCCACTGTGATAGATGTAGCTAATAAAACCTCAAATTCTGTTTTGAGAAAATGTATTAATCAACATGTACTTTTAATTTTCAACCATTTTAATTGACATTACATTATGTTTTTCAATATTGTGGTCTCTAATACTTAAATTCCACCAAATATGAGCACTTTTTTGGGGGGGGATTTGGTATAACCTCATATAAATCATCTTACTGTTGCAAGATATGGAAGCATTTGTCATAAGTAATAAATGGTTGCTGAAGTCAGTGAGGCTGCAATGTCTTATATGTTGTACTTGACAGTTTATAAGCTGACTTTACAGCTTTTCTAGCAGGGAGTGCACATTTCACATTTCACACAGCAAAAACTAAAGAATTTATTCACATATGGGCTCAGATTTTGTATGTAACAGTTTTTGTCTCCAGTCATGGGAGCTGAAAACTCCAAATTTCCAAGACGTTCAAGTAAGACTGTTTAAGAAAAACAACGTATGAAAAAATTACAAATTTTTGCATGATGGCTGCATTTCTCATAATCTTCTGTCTTAGCTGAATGTGTCATGCATTTTTCAGTTCTCAGCCAAACATGGAGAGAAATAAACTGGCAGTAAGTATCTGCATCGTCAGTTGCTGCTGCTTCAACAAAATCTTTCACAGCACAAGCTGCACAAATGTACTAGTTCAGATGGACTTTTTTCTGTTCGTTTCCACATTAGGTGACATCCTGATGTCAGAGACAGAAAAGGTCAACTCTCTGTAAAATTACATTTTAATCTATAATGTAATGTTTCCTTTCCCGAGCAGAGGCAAACAGACTGATCTACAGTTTCTGAGAAACTACAAACCTCAGACTGAAGGTCAGCAGCTCAGGATTCTTCTTCATGGGCCGGTTGGAGCTGGAAAGTCCAGTTTCATCAACTCCACCCAAAGCGTGTTACAAGGAAGAATGTAAATACAGGCTTTGACAGATAACATCTCTCATGACTCTTTCACCAAGAAGGTATGAAAACATTTTGGACATTTGGACAATGGCAAGTTTTGTTAACTACATGGTCATTATGTGTTTTCTAATGTTTTGTGATAAATAAATGCCTCAAGGTTACAGCACCTCCCACAAACTGGAATGTGTCACTACAATTACAGGACAATTTTCAACAGATTTACAAATTACATTAATAATCATTAAGTGTTCAGGGAATGACAGGGATTACAGCAAGGACATAGTATATACTGTTGTATGATAATTATTACCTTTCATTAATTAAACTTCCACAACTATCACAATGCCCATGACAGGAAACCACAGCAACATCAACATATCAAGATAAAGCCAAGGCTCACAACATGCACCACGCAGATGGGTAGGAAAATGAGCCGCACCTTCATTGTGTGTGTTGGAGATGAATGTCTTACGTATTGAAATTCTCTTCATCTAACCAGGTCGCTGAGGAAAAATTAACCCACCTACAGAAAAGCAGAGAAAAATGTAAAATGTAGATTTTGACCAACAGTGAATCTTACTGGTCAAGGACCATAAATAAAATCAATATCCAAATATATGTACATGTTACCTGTATCCTATAGTGGAAAAAACTGAGATATGAAGTAGAATTTATTGTTTTCACTTGTAAGAATAGTAAACCATGTCACTTTTTACGAACTACCATTAGCTGTTGTAAACCGGTTGTTACATGTTAGCTAGATCCTCTCAGTCCAGCTTTAGTGTGTTTGAGAAAACAGACACATCAGCTTCAGATGCTCTAGTTCAACCAGCAGTGGTTTTCAATCCTCAATACAAGAGTTCATAAAACTTCTGTTGGGTACATTTGAACTAATGGCAAGAGACAACGAGGAAATTAGATTGCGTTACAGTTGCTCCTCAGCAAAGATTAGAAAATATGAAGTAGGTTATAAAGATAAAATATATATACATAAATAATAAATTATGAGGTAATGTCTGGTGATATTAAGTCCAAGGCCAGTCTATTGGTTCTGAATTGACCTTCAGAGGGACGAGTTGTACAGTTTGATGGCCACAGGCAGGAATGACTTCCTGTGCTCATGTGCTTGACCAGCACACTGTGGAGTGGGTGGGAGGTGTTGTCCAGGATGGTCTGTAGCTTAGACAGCATCCTCCTGTCTGACACCACCACCGCCAGTGAGTCCAGCTCCATCCCCACAATGACACCAGCCTTCCCAATCAGTTTGTTGAGACTATTGGCATCCGCCACCCTCAACCTGCTGTCCCAGCACACAACAGCAAACAGGATAATGCTGTCACCACAGACTCATGGGACATGCTCAGCATTTTCTTGGAGATGTTGAACGACCTCCAGCCTCCTCAGAAAGTAGAGACTTCTTTGGCCCTTCTCACAGAGGATCTCAGTGTTCTTTGTCCTGTCCAGTTTATTGTCAATGTGGACCCCCAGGTACTTGTAGTCCTGCGCAGTGTCCACACTGACCCCCAGGATGGAAACAGTGTTTATTGATGCCTTGTTCCTCCTCAGGTCCACCACCAGCTCTTTTGATTTTGTCACAAAATGTACTCTGAAGGCGGGTGGAGTTTATAATATTATGTGGTGTGAAAGTAAAATAGCAGGAGCTGAGTCTTTAATCACACACTGTGGTCAAGTTTACGAACATAAAACTGCTTCTACGCCTCAAGTATGAAGAAAGTGAAGCCAATTTGACTGTTAATAGAAGTATGTATGGAAACCACAGTATCAATGTCCCACACTTTGCTACACTGTGTTACGAGGAAAGGTGTGCATAACACACTTCTGTGGGAAGAACCTAAATGTCTGTTAAACTGCTACTGCGCTAACTGATTTATTAATATCATTATTGCCAGGTTGTAATGGGAGGTATTTCCTGTGGTGGTTGTGAGATGGTTATTTAGCTCTGTGTTCTCAAAACAAACATCGTGATGAAAACAAAAGTGAAAATGTTTGGTTCATGATCTGAGGAGACATCTTCAAAACGCAATTGCAAATAGAAGGGGGAGGATCATTTAATATGTTAATTTCTGTGTTGACGTGACTGACGGCTACATATATTGCCAAAC
Organism: Seriola aureovittata; assembly: GCF_021018895.1. Classification (NCBI taxonomy): domain Eukaryota; kingdom Metazoa; phylum Chordata; class Actinopteri; order Carangiformes; family Carangidae; genus Seriola; species Seriola aureovittata. The sequence goes on from NC_079382.1 coordinate 2,200,617, forward strand.
TCACCACAGGACAAAGACATTTTATCTTTCACTTTGTTCCAATACAACATCAAAACAGGTACGATTTTAAATACCGACATCTGTTTAGTGTAATTGTTGGTGAAAAATGTCAGTTAATAGTTTTAATAGTTTTTCTGATCATGTTTAATTTTGATGTGTTTGGTTTGGTGCCACCGACTATTATAGACATAACAGTGATTAAACTCTATTCTAATGTATATGTTAGTCAACATGTATTTTAATTTTCAACCATTTTAATTGATGCTGTTATGTTTTTCAATAATGTGGTCTTTAATACTTCAATTCCACCAAAAAAGATCATCTTTTTTTTTTATTCTATAAGCTTTGACTGAAATTAGTCCTCTTGTTGTTGCAGGATATGGGGTGTTAATATTTTATTGATACTTTATTGGCTGATTTTACAGCTTTTCAAGCAGGGAGTGCACATTTTACTTTAAGGCAAAAACCAAACAATTCATTCACACATGGGTTCAGAGTTTTACTATGTATGTAACTGTTTATCCTCCAGCCATGGGAGCAGAAAACTCCAAATCCCAACCTCCAAGTAAGACTGTTTAAGAAAAATACTATAGTTCTTATTCTTGGATAAATTACACATTGTTGCATGATGACTGAATTTTTTCATAATCTTCTGTCTTATCTGAATATGTGTCGTGCATTTTTCAGTTCTCAGCCAACCATGGAGAGAAATAAACTGGCAGTAAGTATCTGCATCGTCAGTTGCTGCTTCTTCAACAAAATCTTTCACAGCACAAGCTGCACAAATGTACAACATCTGATTGACTTTTTTCTGTTTATTACTTGTTCTGTGACGTCCTGATGAAACTTATTAAAAAGAAAATGTCAACTCTGTGTAAAATTATATTTTACTCTATAATGTAACGTTTCCTTTCCCGAGCAGAGACAAACAGACTGATCTACAGTTTGTGAAGAACTACAAACCTCAGGTTAAAGGTCAGCAGCTCAGGATTCTTCTTCATGGGCCGGTTGGAGCTGGAAAGTCCAGTTTCATCAACTCAGTTCAAAGTGTGTTACAAGGAAGAATGTACATTCAGGCTTTGGCAGATAACATCTCTCATGACTCTTTCACCAAAAAGGTATGAAGACATTTTTATTGTGTTAATAAATAAAGCAAACACTGCAAATTCATTTTGTTACATCAAAAAAGTTTGCAAACCTTTAAAAAAAACTTAGTAGTATTGTCATTTTTGTATTCTTTTAATTGAAGGTGTACAAAGAGCTTTCCAGATGTTTTTGTCTTTCCAGTGGGAAGAAAATAAAGTGCAGTAACAAAACCCTGGTTTAGAACGAGAACGCCAACATTCAGTCAGTAAAATTAGCATTGTTCAGTCAAACAGACAACAAGAGCAGGTCAAAACCATAGACTGTAAGCTAAAGATGGATGTTACGTCCGTAACGACACCCATAGGTTGGCTGTTTCTCCGCCGCCATCTTGCCAGTACCTGACTCCGATGAACTCCTGGCTAATCCATAAACAGTCAAAGAGGCGTGGAACGTGAGCTGAGACTTTAGTGCATGCCAGTTTGTGGCAAGCATTCGTTCATCCAGCTGTCACTCAAAGCGGCACGCCCTCATTTATGCAGAACTTTAAGCCTTAATAAAATTTAAACAGGTGAGTTATGTAAAAATTCACCCCCCGTACAGTTGTAACGAAGGAGGAAATTACCTATAGAGACCAAAACCGTTTTTTGTACAAAGCTGTAAACATGTTTATTTCTGCTGTAAAGTTGGACATTAACATATTACAATTACATATTACATATTACAATTGACAGAGAGAGAATGAGAGATGGGAAAATTGGGTAGAGAGAGGGGATGACACGCAGCAAAAGACCAGTGGAAATATGATCACTCAGTCAGTCACCGACATTCCAGATTATATACTATATGCTTAACCCCCCCCCCAACACACACACACACACACAAACACACACAATAGTGATCATAATAACTGTACACTTCTCCATACTGCTTTATAGTACACAACCTACAAGATCCAAAAGGAAAGCCCCAACACCTTTTACCCTTTTGTCTTCAACAACATCATGGGTCTGGGTCCAAACAAAGGTGTCCTTGTGGATGATGTCAAACTGGCTTTGAAGGGACACATAAAGGATGGTTATCTGGTACAGTTGCTGCAAAATTTGCATATTTCAGAGATCAGATTATTTTGAATTATATATTTATTTACACACATTGCAACTGTCATTTAACTGGATTTAAATTTGTTTTTCAGTTCAATCCTGTGTCTCAGATATCAGAGGATCATGCGTTCTACAAAACATTCCCAGAGTTGAACGACAAAGTGCATGTTCTGGTTCTTGTCATTTGTGCCGACACATTACCTCTATTAACAGACAAATTTGTGAAGGAACTTCTGGAGATCAGAAAAGCAGCCAGTGACCTGGGTGAGAGCGGAGATTTTTATTGTTTATTCTTTTTTGCAATGACTTTTTAGATCACATTCTGCTTGAAAGCATCATTTTAATGTTGTACTCTACTTAAAATCTCTGGAGTAACAAACACTTGCCTCCTGTAGTTTGTGCTTTCCTTCACTGACAGAGAAAAGCAGCAGTGGTCTTTGTATTAATGTCAGTTTTCTGCCTGTTGTTCTTGCAGGGATTCCTCAAGTCGCCCTTCTCACCAAAATTGACCAAGCCTGTCCTGAAGTAAAAGAAGACTTAAAGAATGTGTACAAGTACGAGTACATAAAGAAACAAGTAAGTTTAATAAGTAATAATCAGACATACCATACAATATTTTCAATTTATCAGCATGATCAGACTCTTTCTTTCCTATTCCAAGTATCGATCAAGTTGTGTTACTTAAAATCTACAAACCTCTCTATCTTGATTAAGATAATCCCTTTATGTGTGAAGTTATACAATCCTATTAATTTAATTTTCTACATAATTTTGGACTTAAGAAAATGATTGTTATATTGTGCAAAAATTTATAGAGTATGACATCATTACAGTGCATCAATCTAATAAGCACACAGATAACACACAGCTGTTATGAGTGAATGTAAGAATGAAATGCTTGAAACAAACTAGATCATATGATGTATTACCACATCAGAAGGTTGTTCCAAATGAAAAAGCAAAAAGCCTGTTGTCATAAACAAGTGATGGATGAGATAATGGTTCAAATGGGATTAATGGTGTACACTTCCATCCGTGGTGTTGCACTCACCTGTACACACAAAAAGTGACACAAGTAGTACTGCTAAGACTAAAGGGACAATTTGAGAGAATTTTGCACTCATGACTCCTGAAGTAACGAGATTGTCTTCCTGCAAAAGAACGAGCCCATAGATCGTTTGTGCAGCATGACCCATGGTTATGTTTTGCTGTTAGGCGACACCTAGTGGTCATATTAGTTATGGCAGGAGCAAAGGGAAAAGTGCGATTCCGTAGTATGAAGAGCGACAAAGTCCACGTCAGGAGGAGGTTGTGGTGGATTGATGGGTCAACAAAACACAACAATACGACACAGGAGAGCAGTGTTTGATTCCCATGTGGAAGTAACAGTTTATATAGTTTGTATTATCCATGACCGTTCGACAAAGGTAACCACGTTGTTATTATTGTAACCGTGACAACAAAGATTCTTGCCTAGGGCCCCCAGGGGGTCTAGAAACGCCCCTGACGTCGGAGGAGAACCATACGGATCGTTTTTTTCAACTGTTGGAAGTATCACATTTGCAAAATGAGTTTCACAGTAATACCTGACACTTCCTTCATTTTAACTTACATGATTGGTCTGTCATGTCTAGCCAATACCTGATCCACTTAGTAACATAATTACCGGTCCAGCTGATTGAACTGGTGGAGTAAGCACAAAAGTCTCGATTGTCCTGAGCGCTGAACAGGAGTTTGTGAATCTTATGAATCTTTGTGAATCATATCCTACCTTTTATTTTTTCCTCGTACAATGTTTAATGATGTGCACCAAAACGCCAAAGCAAATTCCTTGTATGTAAAAAACATGTTGTTGTTTTTAAATTCAGATGGAAAAGCTCAGTGCAGAAGTGGGGATTCCGATGAACTGCATCTTCCCTGTGAAGAACTATCATGAAGAAATCCATGTTGATAATGATACTGACGCACTGCTCCTGAGCTCGCTGAGAAGTATCATCACCTGCGGAGATGACTACATCAACTTCACGAAACAGCAAACATCTTCAGACAGATACGCTTGATAAAGCATAAAAAGAGTGTATTTCACAATGTCAGAAAAATAATCTGAGACATTGTCCAGCATGATTTCTAACTAACTCTTTAATCTGATTTAATTGCTTGATTGTTTTTTTTATACATACGTTTCAGCTTAAAGCTCCTGAAAACCTGTACTTTAATTTCTTTGTACTCTTCAGTATCATGAAATATTCACACAGCAATTAACATTAAACAAAACACCTTAAGGTATTATTCACTTTAATCAGATATTATATTATTAATTGGCTTATCACCTTCTTCTGAGTTCTGCCCACTTCCAATTGGAGAAAAACAAAAAGAAAATTTGTAAGTAAGATTGCATCATGCATGTTTTCAGGACCTTTAATTTGCTCTAGCTTTATATTACTTTTTTTACATTCACAAAGACAACAAATATATGAAGCTGCAGCCATAAAATCAGTTTTGTGATATGTTTTTTTTTTTTAACCTTAAGCACAATGTGACTATTATTACCATTAAATGTATTTCTGCTTTTGAAGAGTCATGTTCCACTTGTGATATGTAAAGTGACATCTAAGTCAAACCATTTTTTTTCGAAAACTCAATTTTTTTTCCAGTTTTCTTTTAGTACAAAAACAAAGCAACAAACACCTTATACTTATTAAGGATTTTGGAGCCCCCAATAAAAGTTTCTGAAATGAAAAATCATACTTCAATTGTTTAACACAAACTAGTTTGAGGTGTTAAATAACTTTTTTAAAGTTCTTTGACAACAGCAGGTTTTTTTTAACTTCATGGTGTGAGAGACGAGTCATTATGTGCTTTCTAATGCTTTCTGATAAATTCCAAGTCTAAACAACCTCTTTTGCCTCAAGGTTACAGCACCTCCCACAGACGGGAATGTGTCACTACAACTATGGGACAGTTGACCTCTCCTTGCGTTACTTCTCAAGTCAACAACCAATCTCTGACTTTGAAGTTTAAAGAAATTGATTTTTCCACAAAGGTATTAGCATTTTACAAATAACATTTTTGTGCTCAACGTAACATCTATTATTTAACATCAACCTACTGATCGGATTTCCAGTAACAGCCCTGCAGTTACATGTCAGCTAACCTACTAAGTCTCTCCTAGCTAATGATAGCGTAGCAAAATGCGTTATTAGCATCTGCTCATCAGCTTAATCTTACTTGTATCTAAACTATATCTACACGCAAATAATTAAACTGTCACTGTTGTAACTATAAGCTTCTGTTTTCTTAATATTCTTGCTAAAATTTGTTTTAAACTGGTACTTACTGTTGAGTTTCCCAGCATTTACTAAAGCTAACAGCAAAATAGCATTTGAAAAAGGAGATCGTTACAGAGCTCTGGGCCAAACTATCTCTCCCTGACAACATGCAGTTGTGCCAGTCCACAAAGTCTGACACTCTACCTCTTCCTGACCCAGTCTTTCATATTCTCACATAGAACAAAAGTGATACAATGTGGGTTGAGTCTCTTCTTATCGGTCCATGCCGCTGTCTTTGTTGTGGTGAGAATTGGTGGATCGAAAAAGGAATCAGACAGTCAAGACACAGGTGTCAGAGCGGGGAGTCTCTTTATTCACAGCGGCCCTACTCGCTGTCTGAAACAAAAACAACCCAAACACAGAACGAGACATGTTCTTTTATACCTCAGATGGCTATGTGTGTGTATGTGCATCCTGTTTTCCAATCATTTTGCTCTTGCCTAACTATTAACCAACTCCTGCATCCTGTTTTTCCTGGTGCACACCCAGGTGACTGTGTTCCTCCTGGCAGAACACAGTGACGCCCTCCCAGGTCACTGCTCTTTGACTGGCAATGCGCCTTAACATTGTCTTTATTCCTAGTTTCCCCATCTCCCATTTTCCAGGTGTTTTCCCACACAGTCAAAGTATCTTGGCCCTCTCTGTTGGCCGCCAAACCATATCTTTTGTTATTGTTCTATTTGTTATTCTCCTACACTGGCTCTTGTACTCCTATTGGCATCCATCACATTATCACATCTATTTCACATTAAACATAGCCCTGAGACTACGTTTACCTCCCTATATAAACCACATACACAGTTAGACTGTAACTTTAGTATTACAAGTTAATTCTCTGTGGTTTTATGACCTCTCTGCCTGAGCTCATTCTCATGATAGCAGGCATGCTCTGTGAAGTCCCTGAGCCCACTTCTGTAGAAGTGTCTGCTTCTGGAGGGTGCTGATGTCGATTCTCACTCCGAGGCTCTGACCCTGGTATAGGCACAAGAGGGCAACAATTCCTCCTCAGTGTCCCACTGACCAGGTAAGATGGTCTTACCTGGTTCCCACTGGGTTGTATGGATGTCACTGTTGCTGTGTGCTTTTGCAGCAGTGATCCAAACATCATCTCCTGGTAAGAGCTTTGCCAGATCTCTTGCTCTGTGCCTCTTAATGAAACGTTTTGCATCCATCCATCTCTTCACCGTCTCTGTATGACGGAGTTGTAGCAGGTCTGGAAGAGCCGGCTGCAAAGTGTCTGGAAGGGCAGGAAGTGTGGATGGCGACGCCCCATGAGGAGCTGGGCAGAGCTGTAGCCGTTACTCAGGGGTGTGGTTCGGCAGGCTAATAAGGGGTCTCTGGCCTTTTTAAGCAAGTTCTTAACTCTTTGAACGGCGCGCTCGGCCTCACCGTTACTCTGGGGGTATTTAGGGCTCCTGGTTACATGGTCAAATCCATAGTCACCAGCAAACTCCTTCATTCCGTGTCCAGAGATTTGTGGGCCATTGTCACTTATGAGAGTCTCTGGGATGCCATGTTCTGCAATCATTGATTTCAGATGAACAATTACATCTGTGGACCCTGTCGGCTGAACTGTGCTATCTCTACATACCTAGAGAAATAATCTACCACCAGCAAATAGGTACTATCTCTGTGAGTGAATAGGTCTGCACCTAGTTTTTGCCAGGGCCTGTCTGGAAGTTTGATTGGCAACATGGGTTCTTTCCTGTTTGCCCTTTCTTGGATGCATTCTCTGCACTTAAGGACTAGTTCACTTATCTGGCTGCTATTCCAGGCCACCACACTGTCTGACTAGCGCATTCCCTGCACTTTACAACCCCCTGGTGGCCTTCGTGGATTTTCTCCAGTGCATCATTTCTCATTAGCAGGTACAACTAAGCTTGTGCCTCACAGTAGAAGTCCATCGTGCACACTTAGAACTGCTCTTTCATGCCAGTAGTGTGTGACCGATCCTTGTAACTGGTTCCTGTTGGGCCAGTCTTCTACACACTATTTCATGACTTGTGTGCAAACACTGTCATCACACAGCTGCTCGTGAAGCTCAGCAAGGTATCTATCACTTGTCGGGAGATTGTCTAGCACAGACTCAGTGTAGATATTAGTATCTTCCATCAGGTCACTATCAGCACGTGTAGTACCATCTCTGAGTTGGGCACCAGATCGGCCGTCGTGAGGCTTCTACCAGGTGTGTGTGATTGTGTAGGAGTACCTCATTAAGTGCATCCTGAATCTCTGTATCCGAGGTGGCAGGGAGAGCCTCGCTCCGGGACAGCATGCTCCTATGTAGCCCCCCAGATGAGGATGTCATTCATGTGGCAAACAACACCTTCCAGGCCTGCGGTAACTTCGGCCACCATCATGTTCTGGAAATGTTCTGGGGCGGAGGAAATACAAAATGGAAAGCGGTTAAAGTAGTAGCGCCCAAATGGCATGATGAAGGTGGTATAGAGAGCTGACTCTTTAGATAGGGGTATTAGCCAGAAGCCCATGTTTGCGTCTAGCTTGGTGAAATATTGTGCACCTGTCAGCATGCCTAGGGTTTGGTCCACAGAGGGGAGGATGGCTTTTTCCTCATTTATGGGTATCATGTCCGCGCAAATGCAGACTTCCTCTTTGTCCTTTTTCGGGGCTACTACCATGCCACAACACCAGTCCGTTGGTTCTTCCACACAGCTGATGACCCTGAGCTGATTTTTCATCCTCTCCAGCTTTTTTTTTTTTACTTTGCCCATGAGAGGCAATGGGATCTGCCGTGGCATTTTAAGAGAAAATGGCTTAGTTAACACAATGTTACATGTTCAGTGTATGGTCTCCACAAATGGACTTTCACTTTTCCTCCATAATACTCCAACTTAAATTAAAATTTACTTTTGCTGATAATTTTATTTTATATAGTTGTCTGCAGTGTTCCCCTTTACAGATGTACCCCAGCTCTCTATTCTGTTTGCAATAAACTCATTGGTCATCTATTGGTAATGTTCAGCCTGACTGGGTAAAAAGTTTTGACATCCATTAAATTTGGTACAATTTTCAGCAAATTTCATGATGAATTTTTCACATGAAAAGTTTGGATCAAGCTGTAATTAAATTTTTTTTTTTATCACAATTCATTTTCAAAGGTGTGATGATACAGCATGTCATGAATTAAATTTCTTTACGCTGTCATAACAAACTTTGGTGCAAATGTTCAGAGGCTCGTTCTGTCAGTTTATATTTCATAACTGACAGGAAGATGTTCTCTGAAATCTGGGAAAATATGAATAAAACTGTGCTTCAACATAACTTCTGGTCAGTTCCTGGGAATCTATCAGCTCAGATTTACTATGACAGTGAATTTATTTTTGACTGGACTGGAGCTGTGGTCTTTCAGAAAAACAAGAGCATTGTGTATTATCAGAGAGCTCCAGCAGAGGGCAGCATGCTGTCATTTTCTGTTGGTTTCCAGTCGCTACTGGTGCTTCAGTCTTCTTCCTGTCAGGATACCTTCGAAGGCTCAAACAGCCAGGTTTGACCCTTAAAAGAACATCAAGTTCTGTTCTGTGTCTTAATTCACACAAATTCTAAATTCACACAAGTAACACAAAGTCAAAATTTGCATTGTGTTTATGTCTGAGCACACCTTTAAAAATGTGTATATACGTACATGAAGAAAAATAGGTCCTAGGTCCCAGCATTATTACACAAACTGCAAATTCAAATAAAGAATAAAATATCAATTAAATGTTAAACATTTTCACCCTTTCAAACAGATGGATCCTTTTTTTCAAGTACAGTATCATCACAGAGCTTCGACTGGACAACAAATGGATAGGACGAACTAGGAACTGTGATGACATTTGATTTTGACAGTCATCAGTTAAGTTAAGCCATTGTGTGTCGAGCTGAGCTACTAAACTTAATGCCCTGTCAATCTCAATCATCAATCATCACCTAAATGGTACAAAAAGTTGCCCACATGATCAAAACTAATTTTACCTGCCCGCAAAAAGTAGGACAACCATGCAGAAAACTTCCCGATTAACAACACTGACATGTACTACATATTAATTTATCACAGAAGATGGACAAAAAACAGCTTTCTCACTGTTAGAGAGACTGATGAAAGAATTTGTCAATGAGAAAAAACAATGTGGAAATGAGGCTTGAAGAAGCTCTGTTCACTGAAATTGTGGGGGATAAATGTTTCGGAGCTGAACACCCATCTCGAGACCAGATTCTGCTCCATAAATCAGTCTGACCCTGATTCCGCACAGTCCTGAACGTCGAGCAGCATGTGGTGTGTGATGTGTGGTGTCTGCGTGGCGTTTTCAGCAGCAGAGCAGAACACTGTGTTTTCATCAGAGTGTTCCTGAGAGCTGCTGCTGCTTTCTGACCCAGTTTCCCTGCTTGACTTGACTGGGTTGTTTCCAGTGCTGCTGTGGGAGGTCCCCACTGGGTCCCCTTCACAAACACAAACACTGCTCAGTATGCGCTCTCATGTGTAGGCCTTTACTTTTTGTCCGTGAAATTCTGCTGGAATGTAAGTAGCATTTACGTATTGTGACAGCAATGAATTTTATCCAATCCATGACACCAGCTAACCTCATTACTATTTATTTCTTGACTGCGCTCAGTGCACAGTCACATAATCTTTAAAAGGTCTATTTGTATATGTTCCCTGTTTGATTGCACATCATAGTGATTTTATTCAGAGCAGAAAATCAATACATGCGTTCTCATCTGCCTATTTTTATCTGCATTTTTATTTTGAGCATTAAACCTGAGTGGAAATGCTGAAACTTTTGAAATTTAAATATTACAAAAACGGTTTTTACCCTTGGCTGATGTGAAGACGTTGGGGGTATCAATAAAAACCAAAGTGAAACAGACTCAGTGAATAAATGATGAAACAGAGAGAAATGTCAGATTCCCATCATGCTTTCTGCAAGGTTTTCCATCGTTTTGCACCAGTTCGAACAAAATGTGGTCCGACCTCATCTACAGTGCATTTACCTGTTCTGTCCATATTTGGACAGCCACGCTACTGACCATTTCCCCCATTTCCAGTCTATATGCTAAGCTAAGCTAACCAGCTATTAGATGTAGCTTAATTTTATCTGAATAAACATGGGGTCTGTCTGAGAAAGCAAATTAGAACCAAATTACTCTTCCAAGGCCTCGGTATGCTTCAAATGAAGTGCTTGTTGGGGGATGCTGCATCTGAAAATGTTTGTAACTTTCCAAATGAACAATTTGAAAATCACACAATTAATTGGTGTGTTGTTCCTAGAAGTTTAGTATAGCTGTGACCTAATTCAGGGGTCAGCTTTTTTTTTTTTAGAATTTTTTGGGCTGTTTGTGCCTTTAATGGAAAGGACAGTGGAGAGAGAGGGAATGACAATAAGGGAAAGGGCCGTCCGATGCGGGAGTCGAACCGGGGGCCAGCTGCAGCGAGGACTGTAGCCTCTATATATGGGGTGCCTGCGTAACCCACTGCGCTATGCCCCTGCTGCCATATTTTCATCACCGACACGCAATGAATCTTGGGATAGGTTGGTCCATGTAGGAGCCACCCATTGGCGTCTTTGTGGCCCAGGAAAAGAATCAGCCACAATCAGACTTCAAATGCAGCTTCCGAAGGATGCAACCCCTGAATTTGGACATAGCTATTGAGTAACCATGACTTTGAAGGTTGATTAGACACTGTAAACAGAGGTTTATGAAGCTATGAGACATGATTTTACAACTCTGGGAAGTTATCACAGTCAAATGAATTTGGGGCCTCTTTATTCATGCAGGGCTGAAGTCGGTTTGAGTGTGGCCTCGTGCAGTGATCGGCCTAGGTGTGTGGACGTGTAAAAGCATGGGGCAGGGTATTCACTTTCTTTTTTCATTCCCCACATTAACTATAACCATGAGATTTAATTTACAGCATGTCTTCATACTCCATCATTTCAAGCCTTCGCCATCCTTCAAACACTGTTAGACAATCCAATTCTAACATTCCTGCAATGATCCTATAGAGACTTGTAGTGTGTGTCGTGTTACTCAGTAATGAGTTTGCAGTGACCATATGACGTCTACATACTGGACATTTTTTCAGTGCAGTCTGGAGAAATGTGTGGGAGGTCTGAGGTTTAAACTGGAGCCAGCTAAACACTGGAGAGCAGGAGGTTGAGCACAATAACTGTTAATGTGAGCTCCATAAGAGAATAAGTTTATGATGAAAGAGGGATTCATGTATTTTTTTATTAGATTTTTTTTTTTTTTTTTTGTATTTTACATAAAAATAAAAGCTCAAAGCTAAAAAGCTCAAAGCTTTGTTCTCAACCCCCCTCACTCTGCTCCGTCTGTTTCCTCTCTTAGGCTCCATGGAAAAAGGTTCAGGACTTCAAAAAACCAGGACTTTGATTATGTATTGATTTATTTATTGGTTTTATTGGGACCTTCTACCTATCTGTGTACTGATCGTTTGTTGCTTGTCTTCCTTGTACATGTAGCTGAGTAAACAACAAGAGAAAACCTCCTGTTTCAACAGAGTATTTCAATCACATTTTGATAATGATGGATGAGTATTTAGCTTCATCCAAATATGTTATATACCGCTGGATTTGATCAACGACCATGAGTCATGTTATTAAGATGAGCAACATGTGGAGGTTTAAATGTATATGTGTATTTAATGAGTAATATGTGAGAATTTATTTGTTTAATAAATGAATTGTGTAAGAATAAGTTACTGTTTTGATTTGAACAATTCAACACTAGGCCTATATGGCTTATATATAGACATATTAAGGCACTTCATGGAGTTTACATATGACACATTTGAAATGAATGGGGATTATTTGCTGATTATTATTTGCTCCCAGTCCACTGGGGTGACCGGGATGACCACTCGGGACATGTGCACCTGACCATGGCCGTGCAAGTGGCATACCCCCCCGGTGTCAGACGGTGACGAGAAGTCGTTGATGTTCTCGAGAGATCCCAACTTCAGACTGGGTGAAGTGGTGGTTCTGCTGGAGGTGCACGATCGGCTGGAGTCCACAGAATGTATAATGTAAATGGACGTACTGAAGTTCTGGGTCCGAGCCGGGCTCACGGGAACAGAACCACCACCGCTGGAGGAGCTCAAACAAGGAGAGAAAGCGGGGATTTAAGGCCGGGGCCGTCCCTTTCTACGATGACCGATATGGAGACGGGGATGCTCGGTGGGCATACACTGAAAACCCTCGGCGGCAGTGGCGGAACTGCCCCAGCTGTTACTGGACCTCCTCCTCCTCCTCCTCCTCTATCATCATCATCATCATCATCATCATCATCATCATCATCATCATCCCACCACCACACACCTCCGCCGTTCAGCCACTTTTTTCAGCAGCAGCACCACCAGCGGCAAACCCACAACAACAAAAACAACAACATAAACAACATCCAGCGGGGCCAGGGAGAGAGCAGCGGGAACAGACAACGCCATGGAGGAGAAGAAAACATCCTCCTGGTGGGGAACAGCCGAGCAGAAGAGCGCCACCACCAGTACCACCTGAACAAGAGTCAGGAGGAGGAGGAGGAGGAGGAGGAGGAGGAGGAGGAGCAGCGGATGGATGCCAGCCTGGGATCAGCCACCAGCACCACCAACAACAACCCTCCTCCAAGTGGGACCAGCTCCGAGTTTAATCATTATTATGGGAATGGAAGAGGAGGGCCTTGCTTTGATCAACATGGCGGACAACAAAGCCCAGGGACTGGGGTAACAGCGGCGCTCTCGGTACACAAAACCATGGACCAGGTTCAGAACTCCCACGAAGGCTATAACAACAACAGCCCGTACAACCACTACCCGAACTATCGACCCGGCTACGGGACTAGTGGATACGGAGGTATGATGAGTCCCTCACGCCAGGGGAACAATCTGATGGGCCCGGGCAGCGGTAGCTCGGCCGCTGCTAACCACAGCAAAGCGGTTATGGCTGCTACCAGCTCCCCGGCTGGAGGTGGAAGCGGCGGCGGCAACACCGGAGGATTTCAGCGGTTTCCTGGACAGGGTCAGCAGCAGCAGCACCCGTCCGGGGCTACACCGACTTTGAACCAGTTATTGACGTCTCCGAGCCCGATGATGCGGGGCTATGGAGGTGGATATCCAGACTATAATAATCCCTCAGCACAGCAGCAGCCGAGCATGGGGTTGGCTAAAGACATGGGTTCCCAGTACGGCTCGGCTGCTCATGGCTGGGGAGGACAACAAAGAAATCACCCAGCCATGAGCCCGGGGAATAACGGGCAGGGAAGCGGCAGGTCCCAGGTGAGTAACGCCTTGTTAAACACTTTGTTGTTTGCTGATAAACTCACATGGATAATCAGAGACAGTCATCTTGTTCCGGCTAACGTGCTAACCTGCCAGTTAGCCGCTATGCTAACCCAAATAGCTAACCTCAGTTAGCTGTTGAGCTAGGTGTAGTTTTTATTTCCACTGCAAATAGACATCATGTACACAGCCCGACACTAATTAAAGGGCTTATTTTATTGTCAAGCAAATAAGGCCTCGTCTTTAGTCAAGTAGTTGCAGAAACATTAATAAATAACCACCAAATGAGTTAACAGTAGTTAGTAAAGTCATGGTTTTGGTTCTGTGTCCAAGGTGACTCCGTTTTTAGCTCGCGAAGCTAAGCTAACATTAGCATTTTAGCTGTAGTTAACCGAACCGCACAGGCCTGCAGAGGCTGCATGTATGTATGCAATCACACCGCGGACTGTAGCTGCTGTGACAACATATAATCAGCTGTTATAGTGATAAATGAAGTCTGGGGACTTTGACATTTGGTGACAGGATCTGACAGTTAGCTTTCTGACAGCTCCATTCAACCCTGACATCTACTTATTGCCTCATATATGCTAATTATCTCTTTTGAGGTAATTTGAGGTGTCATTGCTCTGTAAGTTGCTTCTGTTGTTGGAGAACAGACCCCCCCTATAGAGAGGAGTTTTATCAGCGGTGTGAGATATTGGTGAGGCCGCTCCTTTAGTTTCAGATCTGGCCTCAGCTTTGTTGGGTTGGAGCCCATTATGGCCCCATCGACACACAAGAGCCCTGACCTTCACACATGCAGATTAGCCATGTGCCCATTACCACCGGCATAACACTGGAGCTAAATAGTCAGCATGCTTCCCCCCACCACAACATCCAGGGCCTGCAGGAGGCCTGAGCCCCCCCGCCCTTTACCCACACTGCCTCATGGATCACTCCTGTCTGGTCATTCTTGTTTCATGTCGCCGGGACAGTTCACCATAACCTGATCATTAAATACACTGGAGGTTACAGAGTAGGATGGTAGAGTCTTTTTGCTGCAACTAATGACTGCTTTCATTATAGATAAATCATCTTTTTTTTTTTTCAATTAACCACTAGGTCCACAAAACAAATAAAAAAATAAAAAAGAAATAAAAAAGAAATAATGAAAAATACTAATCACAACTATACTGAGGTTTCAAATGTCTTATTTTATCTGAATCAAAAATCCAAAACCCCAAAGAGATTCAGTTTAAAGAACATATATGAGGAAGAGGAGCAGCAGTCATACTATTAGAGGAACCTGAGAATGTGAAGCCTTTTTTTCACAATTCTTCCCTAAAAGTGGCTGAAGCAATTAATTGATCATCTGAATAGTTGCTGATTATTATTCTTTCAATTAGATTAGATTAGATTAGATTAGATTCACTTTATTTATCCCACAACTGGTAAAAAGTCACATACTGGCACACTCCCCACCAGGCCAGCCACTGGAGTGCCCCATGATGTGACTTTTTACTTATCAAATGATTGACTGAGAAATTAAATTGCATACTAATCAGTGTGTTTAAAATAAAAAAAAGTAATATTTTCAAAGACAATACTACATTTTTATTTTTCTTGTATTGTGCAGCACAAGTCATTTGCAGCTATTGTCATAGGTAAGAGGCACAACTTGGAGGATGGGATACAAATCTTTGCTATTGTGCAGCGAATAGAATATTCGATGGTCAGAAGAGTCTTTAAAGATTCTGGAAATGCTCTTTAAAACACCAGTAAGTGCCGATAAATGACCTCCTGAGTTTTTCAGTGATTGTCAGCGATTTATCTTTCAGAAAAACTGATGCTCGGCATGAGAGACACATTAATACAAGAGAGGCACAAACTAGGGCAAACCAACCTCCCGATAAGTCATTCGGGATGTTGTTTATCGGTCTTTCTGTCTAGGACATTTCAGATTGATTCACAAAACAAACCATTATTGGTATGTAGTATCACATCCTTATGTCGCCCAATCCTAGTTTTAAATAAAACCTTTAATCCTTAATGTTTTCTTCCAGTACATGATGGATTTGTGAGCTGCTCTGCCAAAATATCTCAAGCTTTCATTGTTTTACTGGAATAATTTAGCTTTAATCAGCTTCTGTAGAGTTTTATGACTGATCTGAGAATCAGACTGTCAGATGTTTTACTGAGCATCGTTGATGGCCAAGTTTCCCTCCCTTCTGTTTACATCTGGATTATTGATCAGGTCTTTTTCCAGCTGGATCATCCTCCCTTACTACTACCAGCTGTGTGGACTTGGCAGAGCTCCAGAGCCGCTCCACTTTGTTTTTTATGTGTATTTTCTTTTCTCAGCTGATGGATGGAGATGTTCCATTCAAAAAAACATGAAAGAACAGGATTAAATGTCTGGATCATTTGTGTGTGCGTGTGTGTGTAAAACCATAAATGGTTTCTATTTTTAGCTGCAGCCGTGAAACATCTGTTCGCACTGAGTCACTTCTCTCACCTACTATTATGTCAGTGTGTCAAATACAGTGTGTGTGAATATTAAAGTGTACCCAGGTGTGACTGTTGACTCCAGTTTAAAGTGGCCTCCCAGACTTTTGGATTTGTCACATCTTGCTGCTCCAGTTGATTCTGTTCTGACATGAGAGTTTAGTCCCAATTTTGTTTACATTGTACCTGATGATACATTTGCCTTTGAGCTAATACATTAGCTGCAGAGTAGGGCACCATGAGCTGGGTGTGACGTAACACAACAGTGACAGTGTCCTATCCTACCATACTGGTTCTCGAGCTTAAAGGTAGACCCCCCCCCCCAGTTCTACGTTTGTACCTTTTTATACAGAACGGCGGCGTAACATTCTCGCCTTGAGCAGGCTGTGGAAAAGGTAATCAGGAAGGGCAAGTTGTGTCAGGCTTGTGTTGTACAAGGTAATGTCTGACCATGTTGGAAATCAAAAGTGTTGATAGTTAATCCGAACAGCCACACTGGAAGGTAAGGTGAAAAGTCAGCGGTCACAGAGGTGGGTGATGTGATATATTTTATATGGAGATAGTAGCGCATGCTTTCAGGTAGTCTCTTCAGGACGACATCGGCTTTTCACATTAAAGGTGACATAAATAGTTGTGTGAAGAATAATGAGTCTGAAGAGAAGTTCAAACCATGACTCCTTCCTCACCTCTACACAGCTGAACCATCACGGCATGAGGTGGGTGCGGTTGTCAGGTCATCGGTTTCAGAAAGTCACAGATATGGTCGTACACAACAAACCTAAGTATACCTTAAGTACACTCAGAGGTGCCTCAGAGTGTACTGTTCCCTTTAGCTGCTAATACTAGTGTTAAATGCCTTGTATTTACTACTACTCTGAGTACACATGTTGCCTTTGTAAATTAGCAGCAAGGTCTGTGGTGACAGAATCACTCATCATCCAGTCATTTCTCTTGCTCAGGTGCCGGCCATGGACCCGATGGCGATGAAGCGCTCTCAGCTCTACAGTATGAGCAACAACCCGTACTCCCAGCAGCAGCAGGGGGCGCCGTACCCCGGCCAGCCCTACGGCTCTCCCTCCCCCCACAGATACCCGATGGGGATGCCCGGCAGAGGGCAGATGGGGATGGCAGGGATGCAGTACCCTCAGCAACAGGTAGGAGATGGTCTGTCAACCTTTTTGAAAAAGAAAAAACAACTTAATTTCAAACTCTAAACGTACTGATACTGAACTTGTATCAGTACCTTAGTTTGGGTTTGAATCCGTTGATACCCTCTGTGACTTCTTGATCACTTTTGAAGAGAGATTCTTATTTATTTTGCATCTGATGGCAGCGGTGCAGGAACAGGTCTTCCATTCGTATCTTCAGGTTTCAGACCAGACTTGGGTCTGGCGGTTTGGTTCAGGTCTTTTACAGATGTTTGTACGAGCTGGTTTCAGGTCTCATTTTTAGGCCTGTGCAAGATTAGATGGTTATCCAATAGCGATGTTGATAATTAACCGTTTAACCATTAACCAACAATAAGAATTTTGACCGATTTAAAACTAGCAGTTAAACAAATGTATGTGTGTATACATATATTTACTGTATATCTATGAGAGACAATCCCCGTCATTGGATACTAATCCTGGCTGGTGGAAAGCTAATCAGATGTGCTTCTTCCCTGCGGGTCTCACAGTTAACAGACTGCGCACCAGGCTGACCCCACAGCATGTCCACATGTTGCTATTTCAAAATCCAGTAGACAAGCTGTCCGCTATGCTGAGGGCCGAGATAGACCTGCCCTGTTTATTTTATTTTGAGGTCTGAAAAATGTGACTACAAGTTTAGGTTTTGTTCACCTGTTGGCTGTTTTTGATCATTAATTAGCCGAGAGAGGAGGAGGAGGAGGAGGAAGTTTTCCTTACAGCGCTCTCCGCACTGCAGGATTCAGTCAGTGTTTTCGCGTCGTTAAACTGTTTATACATTAGAAAGTCTGGCTACTATATGCTATTTATTTGAAGTTATAAAATATTTTCCTACACAGGAGGTCTAGGCTATTATGCCGGTTCTGCACGCAAAAAAAAACAAACCATTTGTTGTATTGGGTCACAGACCCTCATCCGTTCTAGTATATTTTAATCTTGTCGGTTAACGAGCATTGGCTAAATTTCAAAATGAGCATCCTATTATCCAGTTATCTTTGGGTTTGATTTAGGTTTTTGGTATCACAAAGCTGCCTCACTTGTAGTTGGGTTACATCACCCTGGTAACCTGTGCTGCCAGGGTAACCTGCTGGGCCAGGTTAGCTTCAGAGGATCTAATCAACACCTGCCAACGGTGTAACTACTGACCAATCAGCTCACTGTAAACAGTCATTATTCATGCAGCACATTTCAAACACAGAAGCAATTAAAAAAAAAAAACATTAAAACTATAAGCAATAAAAAACAGAATAAAATCAATGCGGACAGAAAAAAATTATATTTAAACATGAGATAAAATGAAATAAAGAACATAAAATGAAACTAAAATTTAAAAACACAAAAGTAGTAATAGAGCAGAAATGCAGTTATAGTGCAGCTGCAGGCATAAGTTGCCCTTAACCTCCTAGGACCTGGCGTCCACATATGTGGACCTCACATTTTGGGTTCTCTAGACCACAATACTAACTTTTTCTCAACAAGGGCCTGGTGACCACATATGAGGATATTATACTGCCACTCAGTAATCGAAATTTAAAACTAATGTCCTCATATGTGGACATCATTTTTCTCAGGTCCCAATCAGCCTATATAGCAAAGAATAGAGCTCGGGTCTTAGGAGGTTAATGCAATAAAGGAAATAAAGAAATCAATCAATCAAAGGCACCGAAGAACAGCAGAGGTTTTAAGATGGATGTTGTTAGAGATCAGTCAAATCGTTTTGCTGTTCCAGACTTCACTCTGGTTCTAAGGAACAGAGGGAGGGTTCATCACAATAAATAAATACATAATAAAGATAAAGCTGCATTTTAATTGAGAAAAGATTCTTTGGTTCCCGACAGGATTCCTGACAGTGTTAATGCTGTTACTCTTATTCCATCGCTGCAGCTCAGAAGTGAAAATTAAACCCTCTGCTGTAATGTATCAGAAAACGACACTCTGAAACAAATGATCCAACACAGTCTACAACTAAATACCACTGAATGTTTGTCAGCCAACAGCCAAATGTTGGGAAATGGGTGAGTTGTTGTACTGGAGCAGCTTTTTACGCTCACAGCTACAGTCTGTAAGTTGTCCTTTGTGTGCTCAGAGCGGTTCAGTGTTTCCTGCCACTCTGAAGCTGGGATGAACTCACTTGTTTTGAGAGACTTTGAGCTGGTTGTTTGTTCATGGAGCAGACCCACTGATTCATCTGCAGCATCACCGCCTCGTCACCGGATGAGCCGCTCGCAGGACAACACAGCCATTGATGCTGTCAAACCACGTGGCTCCCGCAGAGGGGGCCGTGCTGGGCCGGGCCGGGCCAGTCTGGGTCAGGCTATTCCTGGTGCAGACTGGGCTCCGGCTATTTTTAGACTCCAGACTTCTGGTCTGGGTCTTGTGCTGCTGCTCAGAGCAGAGGGGCTCCTCCAGGTTTATCAGTGTTTACTGACGACTGATGCTGCTTCTGAACCGCCAACACTGACCTCCTGTAACCTTCAAAGCCAACTGTATTGAACAGCACTTACTGCGGACTTCAATGAAGTATAGAATGATATAATCGACACTCCACTGCTGTTCATGTGTAGGATTAGTGTCATTTTATCCAAATTATTCCTACATACACAGCTTCTTTTTCATGCATGTGCAGTGGTTCCAGACGTCTGTATGCGGCCATTTTTACCAGTGAACTTTATCATCAAAGATGAGCGTGAAAGGGAGTCAAAGTTAATGCTTCCATGTTGGTCGATGTAAAAACTATTTCCAATCATGACTTCAAAACACAACCTCTTTACAGTATAAGCGTTAAACTGAGGGTTACATATGTAACTATGGTTCTGTGAATTCCTGGTGGCTGCCAGATGTAAATAAAAGGAATAGAAGTGACGTGATGGAGCTGTGAGGAGGGTGGGGCCCCTCGTGGGTGGGTAGTCTGTGTTTGAATAAATATTTTGAGTTTGTATAGCAGGCGTGTTTAAACTGAAACGAGATGTTTAGTTGCTCTTAAATGAGTTTAATATTATATTTTATAAAATTCTTCTGACAGTGGTGGCGGCGTGGAGGCTCCAGTATAAAACCCTGTGGGAAACCCTGGTATCCTTTTAACAAGATGCACAATCCCTCCCAGCTCCAGACATGACCCAATTAATCTCCTAAAGACCCCTGGGACAATGGTTTGTTTTTGGGCCCCTGTTGACCCCCACTAGAGATATGTCATTATGTGTGTCATTATTTGCCCAGACACCAACCAGTACTCTACAGCCGAAACGATCAGTTGATTAACTGATTACTCAATTGAAAGAGAAGTCTTGTTCCAGCTTCTGGTTTCCCAGTTTTCTCGGACAGTAAACACAGCATCCGACCGTTGTGTCGTCAGGGAATAATGATGAGCTTTTTCATTAATTTGACATTTTATACACTGAACAATCAATCGGCTGTTGAAAACAAATCGTAAGATGTATTGATAATGAAAATAATTGTTGGTTGCAGCTCACAGTACTTCTGTGATGGAATATGACCTTGCCTGAGGTTTTCTGTCTGTAAATGGCCATTAAACTCTGTTTGGTTGATAAATGGTATAAAAGTTTCTGAAACGTGTCTAGAAATATAGATATTCAGTTTATGGTCATGTCTGATGAAGAAATGGGTCAAATTGTTGGATGTCAGAAGCTGGAACCAACTAACATTTAAAATTTCTGCTTAAAAAATGACTAAAACAATTATTTGATTATCTAAATAGTTGCAGATTAATTTTGGTTGCAGCTCTACACACAGTTTACAAGCTCAGAATCACTTGCCACAGTGGTCTACAGTGCGCTACCATATAAACACAACCTTCTGGGTTTGGATCTTTGTTTTCACTGATCTCTCAGTATTTTCTTGTCTCTTTTATTTCGTTCGACTTTCTAGTAAAAGTTGTAATACCAAACACATTTTTGAAGTCTTGAGGAAACCTCTCTGTTGGATCCTGGTGTCTGCTGTTTCCGGTGGACCCTCTGCAGGTGGTTTTCTCAGCCATTCTCTCCTGGCTCAGGTCTCTGTTCTCAGGTCGTAGATTTCTCGGATCTGTTTTCTTCCCCTGGAGCTTTTCCTCTGACAATCCTCTGATGTCGTCTCACAGATTCCTCCAGAGAGAGATTGTCATCACCGAGTAACGGCGACGTTATTACATCATTACAGGTTGACAGAGGTTTTTTTTTTTTTTTTTTTGGTTCAGCCAGAGGGAACTTGTCAGTGATGTTGTCTCTGCTCAGATGAAGACAGCCACAGGGGCTAAGAGAGGAAAGGTAATGACTTTTATGTGAGCGAGGCCCCAGATGGCCTCAGGACTCTTCCTTTATTAACTCTCTGATTTCAGATGAAATTGGATGTCGACCAGTCAGCGTCCCCCCTCTGTGCTGGTTAGATTGATCCTGGTTTTTGGGTCCAGGAGGTTTCTTTTCCACTGGTGACTTTCTGACAGAACATTTTAGAGCAATTCTTCAAGTCTGAAACCCAAATCTGGGACTGTATCCTTCATATTTTTCAAAGGAACAGTATGGAAACTGTGGGGAAACCCTCCAGATTAAGGTCCATTTTAATCAGGTTATTTGCGGGTTTTGAAAAATCTCAATAAGAGTTAGAATTCAGGTCCTTTTTGTTTAATTCTCACGATTGTTCATCATCAGTTACTGTCCCAAGATATTTATATTAATTTACAACTTACAACAAAAATAATTTCCTTAGTTTTCTCTGTATTTACCTGAAGGAAACTGGCAGATTCGTGTCAACAAACACTTCTACTATACCTCATTTCATCCTCAGGGAACAAACCAACATTCGCTGTGCCATGGGCAAATTTATCATTGCAAACATGCAAACGTCTTGCTTTGTCCGACCATCAGTGCGAAACCCAGAGAGATTCAGTTCACTGTGATAGAAAGCAGAGAAAATGATTTCAAAGATCAATCGATCATCAATATTTCTCACTTCACCCTGTGGCCTCTGTAGCACCGATGTTACCACACTCTCATTAAGTCTGCTTCAGACTGCAGACATCATCATCATCATCATCATCATCATCCCTGACTCCTGCTTTCATCACCACACTGATATTACACCGCGGTTGCTGAAGTGCCTGAGCACATGCAGGAGTTGCTCTTGAGCAAGGCAGTTAATCGTCAGCGCAGCTCCAAGCGCTCCACTTCTCACAGATTGCAGTCTGGTTGCGTCTTATTGCATTTTGTGTCAGCTTGTATTCCCGAGGAGGGCGTGAGCGTTCAGGGGGAGAACGGTCTAATGGGAAAGGTCTGTGGAAGTGTTACAACACCTGATTTAAATACAGGATCTCAACCTGTCTGTACACCTTTTTTAATGTTTAAGTATAGAGCTTATTATAATTAGTTTGTGTCAGTGAAGCTGAATCAGTTTTGGTTTTCAGACTGCAGCAGCAGCAGCAGGAGGAGGAGGAGTCGGGCTTTGCTGTAGATCCTCCGGAACCGGTTTGCTCACTGTTGTTAGAGGAAGAACAAAGATTATTGAAACTTCCTGGAGTTGATATGTTGAGTAACTCGTATCAGAGATGCACCCCATTCTGCCACTTTAACATGTTGGTTTCATGTCTGATAAACACACTGATCCATGGACAGTGTCAGATTTAACTGTAGCAGACCAATGTGAAACATGCAGAGAGAGAGAGAGACTCAATGAATTATCTCAAAGGTCCCATATAGTATAAAGGTAGATGTCCATGTGTAGTTTGATTATAGATCAGGTCTAGGTTCTATATTAATACTGTGAAAGTATCAAAGCCTCAGTCCACAGAGAAATGCACACAGCCTGTATTCAGAAACTGAGCCTTAAAACGAGCTGCCAGGACCTCTGTAACATTGTGATGTCACAACAAAGCAGACACCGGCCTAAGGCCCGCCTGCCTGGACCCACCTTCCAACCTTGCAGGATTTTTTGGGGGATTTTGGTTGTTTACTTGAAATCTGCTACATTTTTATTCAATCACTCAGAAAATAGTCAACCGATCAGAAGAGAGGCTCAGGGTTTTAAAAAAACCTTTTATATTTTTAATGTTCATTTATGTCAACATCATCCTTAGAGAAATCATCTAAGTAAGTAAATCTTTATTCATATAGCACACTGAAAATCTGCTTAACAGGCTGCAAATTAAAACATAAAATGACGAAAGCAAATGAGTAAATAATTCTGTCAAAGACGAGCACAAATAATTAAAAGAATAAAACCAAAGAGAGACAAATCAGGTCAAGGGAGCTTCAGTGAAATGCCTCTGAGAGCAGGAAGGTCTTTAGTCCAAATTTAATGTCCTGTCATTTTCTGCTTGTTCGCTGTCACATATCGTGAAACAGGCAGACGAACTCGCTCTCTAAATAAGATTAAATGATGAAACTGATGTGAAAGCGTCAATGGATTCCCTGTGAGAAGAGGAGGGTTCAGTTGGAAGAAAAAAAGTTTTAAAAATCCATCAGTGATGCAGCCTGAGAGAGAACTGAGAAAACACTCTTCTTTGTTGGTGTCGTTACTTTGCAACCCCCGACTCCTCTGTGGACTGGCTGACATATTATTTCTGAAGTACTCCCGTCACGTCTGAACGAAGACTGAACCAACATTTATGTAACTAGAGCCCCTGCTGGGGGGGGGGGGGGGTGACCAGGGCAAAAGGATGGAGTGAAACTTAGTTGACTGAATATGATTTATGTAGGGAGAATAAATAAATAAAGAGTTTGCTGATGAAACATCAACATGGATCCTTTTTTATAAGTTGCTTTCCCCCATCATTGTTAATGATCAATGTCGTGCCAGTTCACACTTAAAATGAACTAGTTCGGCCCTTTACTGCATGTCATTCCCCCTCTCTCTGCCTCCCCATTTCCTGTCTCTCTCTACTGTGCTATCCAATAAAAGCCCAAAAAAATATACTTTAAAAAAATGAACTAGTTCAAGGTTCAGTTCATACAGATGAAAAAGAACTAGCTCACGTTCATTCTTCATTTAAAAAATTTTTTGAACTAAGTTCACAGTTCCAAAAATGAACTAGTTCACATTCATTTGTTCCGTTTCTTTTAAATAAAAGCCGCTATTCTTTTTCAATAGAACCTTCTTCTGCCCATCCATCACCACCAGTTGTACATCACTGAGGAATCACAGACATGGGTTACATTTAAAATCCATATATAAATATAATCCATCTGGGTTTTCACTTGTTTGTTCATAAAACTGCTTCAAATGCTCAAACAAACTGGCTTCAGCAGTAGTAGATGCGTCTGTACTGTCTGTACTGCTAGCACCAGCCAAGCTGGGCCGTGTCTATGGAGACGTCATGTGGCGTGCCGTAAAACTGTTGTAAAGCGTGAGCTAAAACTGTCGTTCATCATTTGTTAACTGATTCGTTCAGTTCACCGTTCACAAAAAACAAAAGAGCAAGAGTTTGTTTTTTTACAAATGAACTGTTCACTGAAAAGAGCTGCAACATACTGTATCTCCAATATGGTTATTTTTCTCTTCTCCCACACTTTCACCAAGTAACTGGCTCATTTAAATATATATAATAAATACTGAACAAAATTAGAAATGCAACCCTTTTGTTTTTACTCAGTTGAAATAAAAATTAAAAAAAAAGAAGTTCTACACACGCAAAGGGTTTATTTTGCTTACATATCTAATTTTTTGACCAGCTCAGGGTACACCTGTGCATTAATCATGCTGTGTAGCAATCATGCCTCACCTGTCAGAAATGCTCACTGACATAGAGTAGAGTTAAACACGTTTGTGAAAAAAAATAAGAGAAATAAACCATCTGTGTGTGTAGAAAAAAAGTTTATTTCAACGCATGAAAAATGGGAGTAAAAATAAGTGTTGCGCTTGTATTTTTGTTCAGTATAAAATGAAGTGTTATTAATATATACACAGTAGTGTGCAGAAGTCTGGCCCTTCATGGACAAATCCCATGTTTAGTTCATTTTTGAATCCAAAAAAAGTAATTAATGGTTAATGTGTGTGTGAAGCACTTTAAAACCGGCTCAGTGTATGAACTGTGCTCTCGGCTTTGGTTTAGGTCTGGTCGTCAGCTGATGTGAAATCAGCAGGAATGCGTTTAAAATCATAAACGTGGTCACATCCTCAGTGATGATCATGTGATTCTCCTGTGACTCTAATAAATGTAGAACAAGCTGTTGTTCACAGTCAGGAGACATTAAGAGGCGCTAACAGTGAAGGGGTCAGAGGTCAGAGGTCAGATGTCCCGGCACCTGGACAGTATGATGACCAATTTATAGAGTCATGGAGTTGTGGAAGGGTTTTTATTCCAGGCAGAGACAGTTTGATAATATATGTAATTCTCAAGGGGTGGGGGTGGGGATTTTCAGGAAAGTAAATATATAGGTCACTTTCCAAGAATTCTGCAGAGTGTGTTTTCCGGCTTGTTTCACATTTCCAGCAAAGTGGAAACAAAGTGAGAAACAACTCAAACTACACCGTCCTCTAAATGTGTTTTCAGTAGAGTCTGGGTGACGTGAAAAGGTGGATATTAACAGTAGATAAAAGCTCACCAGAATATCACTGCACAGCTCCATTTCAATGACGTCCTATGTAATAATGCATTGATCCTATAGGTTTATGTTATGACCACCAGTGTTAATTATTTCATCTTCATTAGGCATCACGGATGGCTCTAAATCCTGCAATACCCATGAGCCCCTGCCTCCATCGCTATGGAGCGAACAAGTGTTAAAGTCGCTGAATTCATCCAAAATGGATGCAAAATTTTAAAGTAATCAACGACCAGAGACTTTCTAACACAGCTGTTCATCTCTTGTACTGAGTGGAGACTTTCATGTCCATCCAAGACACAGACGTAGAATAAATGTAACGTTTGTCAAGTTTTCATCCAAATTTTAACCGGACATCCAGAAAATTATCAAAATAAAATGCTAATTAATGTGAGCTTCTCTCCTCTCCTGCTGTGTGAGTATGAGTTGGCTGGTTTATGGAGGTAAACAGCTGGTGGAGCTGATTCTCCAGTCGCTGCTGTTAAAGCACTGCAGAAGAAGATGAGGTCATTAAAAGAGCTTCAGTCGAAGCTCAAACGATGGAAAAACATGTGATGGAAATCTGACATTTCTGTTTGTTTCCTGTATTTTGTGTGAAGAGGGTTCCAGCCTCCTCCTCATCGCTCCACACAGATCTGATGTTTTCTCTCTCTCCATACTTTGCTTTTTATCTACACAACTTTTCCCCCTGAGATACTTTTAAAATAGATCTTTTATTCTGGTTTAATTTCCAGTGTTTCCACTCAAACTGAAAATGCTCATAAAACCTGGTGGATGGAAACACACTTAGTGTCAATGGTGAAAATGAATGGGTCTTTCAGAAGTGATGGGACCCAAAATAGCTCTGACCACAACTGAGCTTGGCTCAGTTTGTCTGTAGTAAATCAGCTGTCAGCGCGCCGACTCGTTATTTATTCATGGGAGACTCATTTCACTGATGTTTGTTGTTTCTCTTCAGATGGGATCTCAGTACAGTCAGCAGCAGCAGCAGCAGCAGCAGCAGAACATTGGTGGTTACTGTCAGCCGGGCCAGCCCCCATACTTCAGCCCCCCACAGCAGCAGCCAGCTGCCCCCAGCCAGCCGCCGTACATGCAGCCCCGCCCACTCCCACAACAGGTACAACTAGAACTCCAAAGGCTGTTCCTACAGGGTGGTCGCCTCCTGAGGGCAACATGTGACACAGACACTGTTCTCACAGGCTGGTTGTTTCATTCTGATCAAATCATGAAACTATAGACTTCCTACAGATGTTTCACAATAAAAGCCTTCAAGGGAAAGGAAGGGAATGTTCAAGAGCTGCAGGTAACAATTATTTGTCCTCGTCAGTCCTTTTCATTGAATCGATTATTATTTTCTTGATTCAGTCTATGAAATGTCACAAACTAGTGAAAAACTCCATTGCCACAGGAAAAATACTCTTTGTTTTAAGGTGGATTTTCTAATGTTTTAGAGAGTATAAGGAATAAACCAGTGATAAGTGACAACTGAGAACATTCCCACAAAAAGTCCACACTGCAAACGTCCCACAACCCGAGTCGGCATCTTCATGTCACTTCATCATGTCATGTCACTCCATCAGTCCGAAACGCAAACATCTTTTCACAAACTGTCATATGACAAGATGACATCAAATCCAGCAAACGTTTGATACTCTGTGCTTCAAAAGTGACTGAAACAATAAATCAATTAGCAAAATCATTCACGATGAATTTTATTCCGATCAATTTATCGATTAATCAACTAATTGTTGCAGCTCTAGATTGCTACTTTAATTGCTTGAAGGCTTTTAATGTGAAAGAGGCAGAAAAAGAGGAATGAGGAAAGAGACTCTCATTAAAATATGGTCGTGTATGAAAACAGAAATAAGAAATAAAACCTCAGACGAGTAAAGGACACAGTGGGAAATATCGAGTAGCGAATTGATTCTGAATTGGACTTGAACTCCTTGAGTCCTTCACACCACTAGAAGAATGAAAATAACAAACCACTGTGGGGGCGGCTGTGGCTCAGAGGGCAGAGCAGGTCGTCAATCCCCGACTCCTTATAATGAAGTGTCCTTCAGCCCTGATGGTCGGGCCAGGACCCTTCACGGTAGCTGTCTGTCCTCAGTGTGTGTGTTCGTTTGAAGATCACAAATCAGACAGACAAAAGAAACATCTCCCTGAGCACTGAGTCAAATATATCGGATCAGTCAAACAATCTCAGAGAAAATTAACTGGCTGGTTGATGGAGTTTAAACAGCTACAGAGACGCCCCGGCCTACAAATCATATTCTTCACACGTAACTTAACTTAGAACTCACAGTCATCAGATTAAAGGAGGAGTCAAATCACAGCCTTGAAGCTTGAAAAGAATAGACCCAAAATAAAAAGGTTATTGTTTACTGTTGTTTTACCTGTTTTACCTGTTTACCAGTCTTAAACCTGGGCTCAATCAATCAGGCAATTGCAAATGAAACGGCTCAGGTTTCTGGACTTTTTTCATGACAACAGGTTTTTTTATGGACTAAAGCTTGGGTGTATTTTGTTGAAGGAAAGCTTGTGGTGAAAATGGTGAGGTGTCGTCCCTCACAAGCCGAAACAGTAAGGAGCTGCTGCAGGGATGTGAAGATCCTGAAATGCTTTGCACAGATAGAATCAGGAGACTTGGAGCTTTAAAGTATATTTTTTTGGGGCTTTTATGCCTTTAATGGACAGCACAGTGGAGAGTGACAGGAAACGGGGAGGCAGAGAGAGGGGGAATGACATGCAGCGAAAGGCCGTCCGATGCGGGATTCGAACCGGGGCCGACTGCAACGAGGACTGTAGCCTCTACACATGGGGCGCCTGCTTAAGCCACTACGCTACACGACGCCCCAGGAGACTTGGAGCTTAAAACAATGTAGAACTTGTCAAGGTTGAGTGAAGACCGGCGTCCGGGACAAACCGAAAACACACCTAAGGGACAGTGTCGGCTTAATATAATCAATATGCAGGTGAAACTGTCAGGTCCCTATGTGTGTGAGGAACATTGAAGGAAGTCCAATCACAGTAATATAAAGCAGGATTTCCCCTGAGACACCCCCACTCTGACAGCCTTAATTAACTCTGCGAGAGAGCGATGGGAAAGAAAAGAAAGTGCTCCTGGTGTGAAGGCTTCAGACCCGCACAGAGTTTCTCGTTGATTTCACCTTCACAGACAGTTAAAGGCAACACACAACAGACGCTTTGAATCACATCAGGTCACCCGAAGCCTGTAGCACAATTTGAACAAATAAGAATATGTTAATAATTTATAATAACTTGAGTAACATCCATTTAGCCTAAACTACACTGTTTGTTCATTCGCTGTGGCTCTGATGCTGCAGTGGTTAATGAGCTAACTCCTGGGCTGATCTGGGCGTATTTTACTGGAGCAGCATCAGCTAGAATAAAGTTGATCAAAATACAACAATAACCCTTTGTTTACTGTGTTTTCATCTGCTAGCGTTGCAGTACTGTCGTCATTTACTGCAGCCGGGCTTCACACTGCGAGCGAAAATGAGTTTGTATGAGTGTTTGCAAAATACAGATTTGAATCAGTTACCGCTCCTCCTGTGTTGTCAAAGCTGAATGTAGAAAACATTCAGGTAGCAGCTGTTTTTTATTAATGTTAACTCTGTGAGTAACTCAATGATAGAACAGAATAAAACCAGTCAGTGTACTCAGCCAAAGATTGTCTGAGATAAAAAAAAAAAAAAAAGCTCCAGAGAGTGTTTCTGTAGTTTCAATATGTCCATCAGAGTGAGACGTCTTCTCTCAAGAGGTTCGATGATTTCAGGAGTCACATTCTCCCAGTTAAACTTTCATTTATATGAGATCAATAATTTAATCAGGTCAGTGTCATAGTTTTGAATCAGGTCCTTTAGTGTCTGGATCAAGCAGCTTGTGAAAAATAAGGTGTGTTAGATTCAGTGTGTCAGATTCAATCAACATTGATATGAATATAAGAATCAGATCAATCGGTCCGTCAGCAGACACTCATTATTAACGGGACATCACTGAAGCTAACGTCTGACTTCAGTTACATTTTACACAGTCAACGAACAGACTGAGTTTATTATGCACGATTTTTCTGTCTGTGGCATTGATTCATTTGGTGTCATGTTCTTCTGTTCTGGTTTCCTGTTTCCTTTATTTTACAAACTCCCCCCCCTGCTGGAGTACGAAGTATAGCCATTAGCTGCGTACCAATGCGGGGGCCTTTGGTAGCTGTCGTAGACCACGAAGGCCAAACTGAATTGAGACGGTCTGGGTCTACGGAGAATGTTTTGACCTTACCTGTCGCCTAGCAACCTTGACAACACGTAACTTTTTTTTATACCAAAACCTTGAGGTGTTAAGGCCCTTGTTTTTAACAGTTGTACCATTAGTTGTTCAACAGAGCTGAAACCCAATACTTAGATTTAAAAGTGTAATCCTTGGGCTCTGTGTTACCGACTTCCAATGAATCTTGGGATAGTTTGGGCCACAAAGGATCCACCCGTTGGCGCCTATGTTACACAGAAAAAGAAGGATGCATTTCTCGGCTGCATTTGAAGGAGTTCTCAGTCGCTGCTGTGATGCAATCGGTCTTCAAATGCAGCTTCAGAAGGATGAAGCTCCTGAATTGGGACACAGCTACTGTGTGTTAGGAAGACTTGCAGCTCACATAGATTTCAGGTGCAGTGTTTATATGCGCATGTCAGGAGCCAATAAGCTCCTTTGATTAGTTAATTGCCTTATTGACTTGTTTAGTTTGGTTGTTGGGTTGTTGCTTTTCTTTCTAGGTTCATTTGTTTGTTCACTTTATTCTCCTTTGAGTTTAATTCTGTTTGTATGATGTTGTATTGACAGAAGAGGTTTGTGGGACTCTCAGTGTAGCTAATTGAATTTGTGTTGTTGGTATTGTTAACTTTAGTTGTGTTTCTGTTACTGTTTTATTCTAGAAACCACATAAACACAGAGTGTAAACCTGCACAGTCTCCTAGTAAAGCTGCAGGAAACTCCAAAGTGTCTTGTGTATTGTAACGGATACACCACAGTAATTACAAACTCCACAACCAGTAATATGAGAGACACCACATGTGACCTATAGCACACAGTGGCCACACTGTACAGACAGAAGGTGTAGTGAGGATGCACTGATGTGAGGAATAAATAGCCGTCTTTCCACAGAGCTTAGAAGTGTTCGCAGGGCAATAGCGTATAATGATGTGGCGCCATGTGTCAACCCGCATTCATGCTACTGTTTAGATATTCTGTTACTGATTCTCAAATCATTTTTTTTCTTATTTTCTAACTCGATGCAGCAGTTATCTGCTAAAAAAAAAACTGAAAAGAACTTCAGAGGAAATTCTGTTGTAATTAAACTAATGAGTGATGTTTTTAGCTGCCAAATAATAATTTCAAACATTGACTGGTGTCTGCTTGAAAAATGCAGTGGCTTTGTCTTCCATTCACATCATTGTCATCTGGTTTTTTGTTCATTAAAATGACAGAATTGCAGCATAGTTTACGTCCTTGTTTGTGTTTTGTTTTTTTTTTTTTTTTTTTTTTTTTTTTTTTCAAAAAGTTGCACAAGCCTGTAGGGAAAAAATACGCTCAGCAGTGACTACAGTGTGCTGTAGCTCAGCTTGAAAGCTCAGTCATGACCTTGGAATATAACGCCTTTACCACAAGGTCCATTTAGTAGCTCTTCTGGAGGTTTTGAATGCATCACACTGTCATCAACAGCAGATTAAGTATGCTTAAGCCCCTTTTCCACTGGTCAGAAAACCCACTAAGACCCGCTAACATTGGGCTTTTGTCGGCAATCGGCTCCCTGCTCCTGGGTGAACCTGCTAATTTTTGCCCTTTTTCCTGTTGTAATGTCTTTCAGAGCACAAACGGCACAGTGCTGTTAATCCAGAAATGTCCCAGCTACACTATGCTCTGGGGTGAAAGAATGAGCTGCAGCCCTGAAATAAGTTTTAAAAACACACAATCACTGATTGAAGTGTCTCACACAGACTCTGACACTGTTACAGCAGCAGCAACAATCCGGGGATGAGACGTGATAGATCTGTTTTACTTGTTTGCTCCGCAGCTAGCACCTCACTCTTTCTCCACTGTGTCTGTGCTCTACAAGTGCATGTGATGACATCGCCCCCTGCAGTTGTGTGTGTCCTCAGTCTGAACAGAAAAGGCAAACTCAACTGTTAGTGGAAAAGGGGTCAACTGGCTTTTATTATTGGAGTTTACGTGCGTTAAAAAAAGTTGCTTATACCCACCAGTTTTGGTGTAAAAGGTATAAGATTCCACAGAAATAAAAAATTAAAAGTACCTCTAAGTCTCCCCATTCACGGTGATTTAAAAGCCAGCATCAGTTTGCTGTTTTAAGAAAGCTCCAGAGCAGCTGCTAAATGGACACTGAGGTGAGATAGTTTTGGTTCCAGTGAGAGTAAAAAGATGATCCGACAGGTGTGAGCTCTTGAGTGTTTTGTAGTCTAAACTTTGTTCCTCCGTCTGTGTTAACGCAGGAAGTGCCGCAGGAGGCGTACGGGGGCCGGGGCCAGTCTGCCGCTATGACTCCTGGTAAACCAAACCATGAGGAGATGAGTCTGAGCCAACAGGAGAGACCGTCCAGCCTGCCGGTGAGTCTGAACAAAAAAGCACATCACTCAGCTACAGAGGAGAGATGATGCTAGCGGCTGCTGTACAATAACGTCTCACAAAAAAAAAAAAACATTTATTTGTCATTAAATGGCAACAAATCTGAGAAAAAGTGTAAGGAAATCTGCTTTAACAATTTACAGCATCGAACATTAATGATGTTAGCTTAAATATCAACCGCCTGTATCAAAGCCTGTGATTGGCTGCAAATAAAGTCAAGTTGTCCGTGTCACACTCCTGATTGACTATATTGACCGGCCAACAGAAGCTGCAGATGAGGGATGAGGGTTGTTGGGACTTTCAAAGTAAACAGCACCATTTCTACAGATGTTTCTGAAGGCAAACATGTTCATGATACTGTTTTGCTAGTTTATACTGGTTGCATCACAAGGCTTAGTGCTTTATAGTCAGTAGTAAAGTTTGTCAAAGTTGTGTGAGGAGTGGGTGAACGGACCAATGTTAAAGATCTAAGCTGACTATCCTGTCCTGCACTGCTTACAGCGACAAGGAAAACATTTTTTTTCCTTTTGTCTTTTTTTCTTTTATTTTGAAATCCCTCACATCTGGCCAGACAGTTTTCTTCCTCAGACTCTCAGCAAACCGTATTTACAGGCCTGTTTATCCTGAGGTTTGACTCTCTGCCCTGATTGTGACAAAGCAACAGATCATAAAGGGTGAAAACCAACAGATGGAGCAATATAATATAGAAAGAAGAGTTGTTTGTTGTGTCAGGCTCAGTGGTCGTGATTCAGACTCTCGCTGTGTGACAGATTGAACATGTTTCAGACCTTCCCTGCTGTCTGCAGGCTCTGATTGTTCTGCGGCTTGTTGTTGATAATGATGCCGTCCTCTTTCCTCTCAGGCTGAACTTCGCAGGTATCACGCTCTGAGTGCCTGATATTTCCTACTGAGTTGATTTGTGGCGTCCGGGGCCACGCACAGATACACATCTGAAATAATGACGTGTCCTTGTGATCTGTAGCTGAGCTTACATTGAACTGTTGTTTACATTTAAAAGATGTTTACAACTAGTTTTCAGCCCTGTATGGACTGCTGTTTTCTCCGAACCCAGAGAGAAGTCTGTCTGTTGTAAGTGACTTATAAATTATAGTTATAAATTACTTTATAAAGCCCAAAGGTAAGGTAGGGAAGAAGCAGAAAATAGTCAAATAATAGATAATAATATAAAATCAGAGAATAAAGAATCTTAAAGTTTCTAGTAACCACTGATGTGGTGATTTGTAGGTTAAAAAACATTTAAAGCTCTAAAACTGGAAAATAATTTTTTTTTTAATCAGCTATTCTTTTGACTACATTTTTTGCAATTATTTCGTTTTTGCTTTATTTTCTCGATCATCTGGAGCCCCTGGGCATTTGCCCGCTTTGCTTGTTTGGTTTGCCTGGTTTGCTTTGGAGAAACTCTGCTAGACATGTTTGGTAAATCCATTATGTAGATAAGAAACAATAGAGGCCCATTTATAGAGCCCTGGGGTACACCTGTGTCCATCTCTGAAGGTGTTTCCCAAATAGAGAGTCTGTGAAATTGATAAACTCTCAGTGTGAGTCAGGAAAATTCAGCGACTTGAGCAGAGCATTTTCCAGTCAGTATCACTCCTCCGTCAGTTTGGTTGCAGAGGTTTCACTCTGTTAGAAAAACCTTCAGGAACCGTTTTATAGCTGCTCGAATGAAATCTCCTTCAGCTCTGATGGTGAACGCTCCCGTTTCTCTCTATCTATCTGTTTCTCTCCTTGCTTCTCCTTTTTATCTCTCTACCTCCCTTTCTTTCTGTTTAAACTGGTTCCATTGTCATCCCTTTTGTCTCTTTACATTAAGCTTTATTCCCTCTTTCACATGCAGTTTTTCTCCTCTGACTCCCTTTTCCTCTCACTATTATCTTGTTCCCGTCCTCTTGCCCTCCCCTTCTCTCTCTTTTTTTCTTCCTGTCGTTCTCTTTCGGTGCCTCCTCTTTGAAGTCAGGGTGCTGATGCAGTTGCCATGGCAACAGGCGGAGGGGAGACGGGCTCTGTTGCAGGAAGGGAAAATAAAAAAATCAGCAGAAATCAGCTAAACCCGAAAGCCTCACAGAGTCTTTAATAACTTCACTACAGAGTCCATGATGCTGAGATTATTTCCTCTAGTTTAGATATTTACAATGTTTAAAAACTTGGTATATTTTTTGCGGATTGTCGCTCATGGTCTCACTGGCATTGAAGCAGTGCAGAGAACATAACACATCTTCAGTTTCATGTTACTGATACAATAATAATAATAATAATAATGACAATCATTTACAAAGTGCTTTACATTGTTGAATGAGGATTAAAACATTTCAGGATTACAATTAAAATAAATAAATAATAAAACAATAATTTGGTATAAAAAAGTATTTTAAAAAACTATTAATAAAAAAAGAGGTAAATAGAATAGAAAAAATTAAATATGAAAATCAAAATTCAAACTTCGCTTTTCTCTGGATTTTTTGCAAATTTCATCAAGATTCAAAATTGAGACATTTTTTTCTGTGTTTTTAGAATAAAGTAGGTAAAACCAATGTTAAAGTCTAAATTAACCTGAAAAGGAAATATATATAAGAAATAAAGAGAAAAATAACTTTCCTCAGTTTGTTGCTCTTTGGTAAGAACATGTTGGAGACAGCTGTAACATCTTTACCACCAGCTTCATTGCTTTGGTCTGAGGACACGGCAGTGTTCAGTCTGGTCATCAACACAAGCCATCAGAATCAGTCTGATTCCCAGTTTAACCCAGTCATCTAAACCAGTTACAAGAACCTAATATACCCCAAACTACTTGAATGCTTTTACCCTTAGGTCATTAAAACGTATGAAATTAAAACACCCCACACCACCACACATGCTCTTCTGTGTTTGAATCGAGATGAATTTTAGAACCAAGTTGATGATGTTAAAAGTATATAGATGAATAGATGATGAAAATTGTATTATAATGTATTTTTTAACATTGTTGTTTTCTATATTTGTTCACATTTAGTCAAACTATCCATAAACATTGCTGAATCAGTTCCTGTTTGTATTGTAGCCGTGGATTTACAGACAACTATCACTGGATTACTGTTGCATTGAGAAAAACTTCAAAACTCGATGATTCTGAATGAAGTTCTGCAGCTATAGCGTCTTGTTATGAAATTGGAGCGCGATTCTTTTTTTACTCAAATTCACCTCACACAGTATCTCTGCTTCATGTGAGGAAAAGAAGGGGAAAGAAGGGAGGAGAGGGGGAAAAAGGGAGGTGAGGATAGGAAACGGAGGAGAGATATGAAAATTACTAGAAGGAAAGGAGGGGAAGTATGCAGGAGAGAGAAGATTAAATGAAATGGGGAGGACAGAAGGAAATAGACAGCAGGAGACAAAGAGGAGGAGCTGAGAGAGTGGAGGAAGATGAGGTAATAAGAGGAAATTGTGGAGGTGAAATGGAGGAAGGAGGTAAGGAAGTGAATGAGAGAGAAAAGACGAGGTGAAAGTTGGAGGAAAAGGAGACATCAGGTGATGTGGTGGAATGCAGGAGAAAGAAGGGAGGAGGAGATTAGGGTGAAGGAAAGGAAGAGAGGATAAAAGAAGGAGCAACAGAGACATGAGACAGAAGGGAGTAAAGGAAGATGGGATGGAGGGGAAGGAAGTCATAGGAGGAAGAGATGGAGGAAGAAGAGAAGATGAAGGGGGGGCAGCAGTAAAATGTGAAGAGAAGGAGGAGAAAGACAGCAGGATGTGAGGAAGATAGGGAGGGAATGTAGGAGGAGGTGAAGGAAGAGAAAGGACATGTTAGAGGAGGAGAAAAGGAGGAATGTGGAAGAGGAAGTTAGGAGGAGGAGGAGGCGAGAGAACAGGTGAAGGAGGAGAAGGTCGAGCAAGGCTGCAGAGAAACACTCTCGCTCTCTGCAGCTCACTCTTTATAATTAGACTGTGTGAGTGTGTGAGTGTGAGTGAGTGTGAGAGAGGCAGTGCAGCAACTGATTGGCTGA
The DNA here is from genome assembly GCF_021018895.1 of Seriola aureovittata. NCBI lineage: Eukaryota > Metazoa > Chordata > Actinopteri > Carangiformes > Carangidae > Seriola > Seriola aureovittata. Next base: position 2,237,270 of record NC_079382.1, read on the forward strand.
GCTGTTGGCATGAGGAGGAGGGAGGGAGGACGGGTTGCTGCGCTGTGATTGGCTGGTCCCAGGCCCAGGGGCAGATGGGAGATTTCAGTGCAGTGTTTCTCTCCTCTTTTTCTCCTTCTTCTCAGACTCTCTTCGTCAATTTCTTTCCCCCTTCGTTTTCCTGTCCTCCTTCTCCTCCATCCCCTCCTCCTTTCTTTCTCTTCTATTCCTCACCTCAACTCCTCATCTTCTCTTTCCTCTCATTGCTTCTTTTCATCTTTTCTCCATCCACCTTTCAACTCCCCCTTTTCTCACCTTCTCTTTTCTTGTCGTTTTTTTTCACTTTTCACCCTCCTGTAGTTTTCTATGTTCTCATTTTCCTTCACTGCTCACTTCTTCATCTCCTTTCTTCTTATTTTTCTTCCTCTTTGTGTTTCTTTTTTGTCATTCTTCGTCTCCTCCTTGACACCTTATTTTTTGTTTCTCATGTTCTCTTCCTTTCTTTTGTTTCATCCCTCCGTCCTTCCCTCCCTCTTCATGAATAGTGTTTTTGCCTTGTTTTTGCTCCCCCCCTGCAAACAGCCAGGTGTGTTGTTGTAGTGCTTCTGAGCAAGGCAGTGAACTGTACACATTAGAGGAGGAATCCAACCGTCAGTCTGAGCTGAGTGGCGACGTTTCACTTTAATCAGATGTAGTTTGTGTTTCTGAAGTGCTGCTTTTGTTCTTGATCTGCTCTTGAAGTGAAGTCTCCCCTCCAATGTCTCCATGAAAAGAGTAGAAGTGCTGCCACTACAATAATTAACCACTTCACGTCATTAAACTGATAACTGTAGTAACGTGATAAAAGGCTTAAAGACAAACTGACACGGATTATCCCAGGAGAAATAAAGGTTATACAAAACACGCCAGAAGATAAAAGCCCACAAAGCTGGTAAAAAAAAAGTCATGTACTATAAAGTCTATTACTGACTATTGGTCAACAACCAACAGTTCCAGTCACTGCACTGTTTCCTCCAGCATGGAGCTTTTCCTAGAAACACAAGTATCAGACATTTTAAAATGCTCACAGTTGGGAGTGACCTGCCTCCCTCACCTTTCAGTCACCTTAATTGGCATTGGCTGCTGCCATGGCAACAGCTGGCTTCATGCCATCACCTGCCAGCAGCTTCTCTCATCTTTCCTCCTCTTCTTTTAGACAGTTTTATACACTGACTTAATTTTTCTTTGGCGTTTTTCTTTTCCCTTTGTTCTTTGTCACATCTCAGATAATGAAAGTGTTGGACTGCTCCCAGATGTTCCCTCCTCTGCCGTCAGCTTTATTCGCTCTGTCTCTGTCTCTCAGCTGATAGGCTCCATCAGGGGTTTTTCTGGCAGAAAATGATGCGTCAGTGTCTTTAACATCATCCTCAGTGAAGGTCTGGACTTCAGGTCTTCAGGTTTCTCTGCTTGTTCAGTTTTCCTCCTACCTGCCTTGCTCTTAACACTGTCTGATCTTAAACATCAGAGATGCTTCTCCCCTCTGAGTACTAGTACTTATACTAGAACAGAGCCTATAGAGGAAGAAGAGCTGTCCTTTACAAGCATGTAAAATTTGCACTTCAATAACAAAGCTACAAAAAAGTGAAAAAAGAAAATGAAGAGGCTTTTTCATCAAACCCTCGTAATGTCATGGCTCTTTCAGACTTTCGAATTTTCCATCAGGGCAGAGCAGATTTACCTTCAGCCCTTTTTTTTTGCAGGTATACAAAGTTCACATTTAATTGGAATAACTAATTGGAAGTTTAAGTCCATTATAATTAGTACCAATTCACAATTTATTTTCTCCCGGAATCTCCCAGTTGCATATCAGATGGTTTGGAGGGAATGATCGGGAAACTATCGGACACTGTTGTTGTGTTCACTATATTTAAACAGTTTATCAGTTTGTCAGTGTGCAGCGGAAAGTGAGGGACAATGCTCCTAGTTCCACCCTGATTACTCCTCCATCTTTGCTGACGGATGACGATGCGAAGGCTCACATTACTCCAGTCTGAGATGAGGAGAGTTCAGTTTGTGTGGAGGAAACACAGAGAGAGGTCTGTTCATCAGTTTGTCCTCCTTCACTCTGCAGAGAAAGTGTGAATGAGCGATGAGGCCGGAAAACTCTATTCATCAAATTAGGGACTGTGAGGTTTTAATGAAACACAGTAATTGTGACCATAAATCACAGGAGCTGCTCGGGAGTGTAGAGATGTGGGGAAAAGTTTGAAGTCGTTTTATAGAGGCTGAAATGAACACTGTGTTGTTTCAGAGCTGAAACTGAACCTTTTTTTTTTTTCTGTTCTTATTTCTATTTTTCTCTGTTTTTTTTTTTTGTTGTTGTTTCTGTCTTCCTTCGGTTGTTTCTGCTTTTCTTTCTTTTCTTTTAAAGCACGATGGGTAGTATAGCAGTTGATTTCTGTTTTACTCATGACTTCCAGAGACTGTCCACTCTGCCAGAGTCTGGGCTGGATGATCAATCTTGATAATTAGCACGAAAAAAAAAATTCCCACGATAAGTGTAATAAACTGATGAGTGATTTACAATGTTCTGCACCTCAGAGAGAGGTCAACCCTCATCTGCACAATAACTCCGTCAGGCTGCAGCTACAGGGTTATGTAGGGTAACAATGTGTATGGGCCAACACAAGGAGGGGAAAAAAAACACACACACGACCATGAGGAGAGTCATAGGTCCACACATGAGGAAATTGTGGAGGTAATACAACATCTGTGGTTTGGGAATGGTTTGGATTTCTACAGCTGGATAAGCAGCAGAGAGAGAGATCTGTGTCAACAAAGATGAAACACTACTTTCCTATCCCATGAGAAAATATCAAGTACACAAACTTTAGCCTCTCTGAGAAATGGTGTCTTTAAATGATGTTCCTAGATCTGAAAGTCCGTCGTCTCAGGTTCATCCTCACAGTGAGCTGCTCTTTGTCAGAGGCTGAATGGCTGAGTGGATGCTGACCACTCTCTGAGGTTGGGCCTGGCGTACAGTAAGAATCAGCAGGATCGGAGAGAGAGTTTCCACTCGGTTCTGTTGGTTTTGGACGGGCCGTTAACGTCCTCCAGCTGAGACGTTTACTCCTCCTCGCCTCATTTAGGAGGTGCTGAACGAGGTGTTTATGAGCCGTCACTGAAGAATAGTCAATGATCCTCCTGTTAGTGTGATGGTGAAGTCATATACGAAGCCGCTGCTCTGATGTTTCATTAAATGACGAGTCAGAAATCCTGCTGGAAATAAAAAAAACACTGTGAAACCAACAGAAGAATGGAAGTGGAAATACCATTCTGTATGTGCAGTAGGGAACCGAATCATTGTTTTAACCACTGTAGTGCTACCATGTGTGTGGACGCCGGTGTGTGCAGTTTCTTTACATGTGAAACAAGTTTATGGGCTGCTGTTGTTTTGTAATTAATAAAAGTATCTCCTCCCTTCTGTGTTTTTATTACAACCAAGTTCACAATGTGTACACCTTAGTACTTTTACCTATTAACCTGAAAGTTGGTGAAATGTGGGAACCAGGAAATCTAAAATTTGTTGAAATTGAGTTTTATAATTAAGTTGGTTCACTGCAGAATAATAAAAAGATTACAGGCAAAATAATTATTTCAAAGAAAAAAGGTGTGTTGTATGTCCTATATTATTGAGTAGTTTCTGTTATTAAATCTAATGGTACAAGTGTCATTAACAATGGTTCTGTGAAGTTTACATTACTTACCATTAGAAAGAGGTCTGTGAAATCAGGCCAGAAACAGTGACAGCAGAAAGGTTACTAATTGATCATACTTCTGATTATTATCCTAATTAATGGATTTATAGTAGAAAAAAAAATCCCATTACAGAGTCCAAGAGCATGAGGTGATGTCATTGAGTGTCTTATTTTGTTCCAAGCAACAATCAAAACCTCAAAGTTTTCCACTTACTTACAGTATAAGATAAAAAATAGGAAATGTTATCATTTGAGAACCTGGAAGCATCACAATCTGGGGTATTTATGCTTTAAAAATTATTAAATGATTATTTGATTGAAAAAGATGATGCCAATGATTTTTTTTTTTTTTTTTTTCTTGATTGACAATTCAATTAATCAACTGAGCATCACACTCTAATCTCCAGGAAATGTTAAGAGAATGTTGCCTGAGATCAAAAACTCAATAACATAAATAAAAACCTGATAAATCAGTTAATTAAAAGTCTGTGTTGACCAGCGTCTCCTCTGTGTTTCAGGACTTGTCCGGCTCAATCGATGATTTGCCGACCGGCACTGAGGCTGCGGTGAGTTCAGGGGCATCGGGATCCGGCAGCACTCTGGGCGACCAGGGGACTCCGGCCCGTTCTCCTTTTTCCCCCCATGTATCGCCTCGACACCCCCCGCCAGCTCGCACCGGGCCATCACCCTCACCCTCACCGTCCCCCGCTGGGTCCAGCAGCCAATCACGATCTGGACCACTGTCCCCCGCCACCAGCGGACCAGGTAGGATGATGATGATGTGTAAACACCGGTGAATACTCTTCACAGGCTAATGACTAATGACTCCTAATTAGTTCTAAAGGGTCTGAATACTTTATATACACACACACACACGCACACACACACACACACACACACACACACACACACACACACACACACACACACACACACATACATACACACACACACAGTGAGACTGTCCCAGTGGAGTTAATGAGGTTCCCATCTCTTAGTTAAGTCCGTTCAGTCAGTTGTTGAGTCTAACACCACATCACAGCTGCTGCGCTGGACGCAGTGTTGCCATGGAAACCAAAAGATATTTACACACAAGCCTAGATGTCCGCAGTGGGATCCAGTGGAGTGATATTAACACACTGTCTTCTGTCTGTCTCAGGCGCTCAGTTGACCCCTCAGGTCTCTGGTCCTGGATCAGATGTCGGCCCTCATTCCTCCCAGTCTGCCATGACTCAGGACAGAGGTAACTGTGTGTGTGTGTGTGTGTGTGTGTGTGTGTCAGTCAGTCAGTCAGTCAGTCAGTCATCATCTGTCTCATAAATGATCATTTTAAAGCCTCCTGTAGTCAATTTAATTTTTCTCTTCATGTACATGTTTCACTGTTTTCACCTTCAACCCTCATTTCCTAGAGGATTACATGCAGGAAAGCGCCTGGGTTGGATTTGAACCCAGGTCGCTGCAGTAAGGACTCAGCCCCCTGCTTCCAATCTGTGTGCTAAGCTAGGCTAAACCGGTCCTGGACCTGGATCTCTGGGTTTTTCTTCCTGGTCCCTTTCTTCTCTTACCTGCTTCTCATGTCTTGTTTCTTCAGGTTTCCCTCCTTCCATGCAGCGTAGTACCGCAGGGCCCCAGTTTGGCCCTCAGCAGTCAGCCCCACCTATGTCCCCTCACCCAGCACCGGGGGGGCCCATGCACCACGGTTCCTACCAGCAGGGCAGCTCATATGGCCAGTATGGACCCCCAGGTAAAAACAATTGTGAAACATTTTTTGCAAATTTTCTATTTACTTCCAGTCTAATGTCTCATCTCACCTCCCCTTTGTCAGGTAACTACCCCCGGCCCCCCCACTATGGCGGGGCCCCCAGTGCCAACTACAGTGGCCCGGGCCCTGGCCCCAGCTTAGCCAACAGCCTGGGGTTGAATGCCAGCAGTCCGATGCACGGTCAGGGCCCCTCCACCCCAGCAGGTCGTGGCCCGGGCCCCGGTGCAGGGGGGCGACCCTACCCCGCTGGAGGGAGCACCATGGCCCCCACCTCCCCGGGTATGCCACAGCCCGCCGGTCAGGGCATGAGGCCTCCGGGGCCCAACGCAAGTCGCAAACTGCCAGACGTCGGCCCCAGTGCCGGGCCCAGTGCCAACTCCTCCTCCTCGTCCACAGCTGCTGCTCAGAGCAGGTGAGTCCTGACAGAGAGAGGTTACAGAGATTAGAAACTAGCAAAACAGTCTGGAAAATCTAAAAAGTTCCAGGAACTATACATATACCCCTGGAGTTTACTTAGAAACAAAGATCTGTTTACTTTTTCTCTAAACACCTCTGTACTTGAAGTCCGACAAATGTATTGAATGTGTTTCCTTCCTCATAAATCAGTTCCTATCAACCTGGAATTGCTCTGATAAAGAGTGAAAGAAGGAAAACCTCTCATGAGTTGATTACTGAGGTTTGTGTTTAGAGTCTTCGAAGAGCAACGTGATTGTTTGCAGCTGCTGAAAGTTGACAGTTTGAACAAATAAAAAGTTTTTGTTGCCTTTCAACCTCCACAATCCCTCCATCCCTCCAGGCCTCCCTTCGCTCGGTCGCCCGTCTACCACAACCAGTCCTGGCCCGGGGGTCGACCTTCCCTCTCTCCTACTCTTCATCCCTCCCACCCTCCTCACCCTCACCCCCACCACCACCCTCCTCTTCCCCACCCTCCTCACCACTCCCAACAGGGCACCAATGCTGTGCAGACCCCCCCTGAGCATTATGGGTAGGTTTGGTACCAGAGCCTGACAGATAAAGAAACACAGCCTGGCGTGATATTTCTTAATTTTTCCAAAATTGTACCTCATTGGATGAGCATCTCTCGTGTTTGGTGTTGGCCTGGATGAAACAACTGTAGTGCAACTCCTAAAAAAAAAACATTCATTTTAAAATAAAGTTTAATGGTTCACAATAGCCATGGTTTGGTATGTATCCCAAATTTTAAGTCCATTTCAGGCTGTGCTGCACATGAGGTTTATGGGATGTTTTACTAACCAGGCAACTTCCTGTCCTGTCCTCTTGACGGTTCCAGTGTGGCTTCAGAGCGGCTGCTTTGTCTTCATCAGGAAATAAAACCTCTTTTTGTATCCGCAGCTGCTTTGGCTTAACTTATGCTTAGTCAGTAAACATCTCGAAACAACATTGATATTACCAAAGGAAATTTAAAAAAGACACATCACACCTGGCTAACGTAACGAGAAAATGCTAAGTGTTAGAAAATGTATAAAGAGAACTGCCCATGTTCATTTTTATCAGCATATTATACATTCAACTATATTATTTCCTATCCTCCTAGATCCTCCTAAATCATTAATTATAAAGCAAACAAAACGGCACAGAGGGTCTAAGACAGCATGCTGGAAAGGTGCAACCGGCTGAACTAACCATCCACTGAGATCTTTCCTCCAGCTTGAGAAGACCGGGAGAGTTCATACGAAACTCTTCGGGTCTTTCGCTCTTTGTCTCTGCCATGTTTCAGCCGAGTCTTTGTCTCCTCTAACTGCACGGACCCTGAGACCGATGCTTTAATCTTCACCTTCTTCCTTCTTCTGCATGTGAGCTGCCACCTCGCCAGTTTGTTCACATCTCATAATAATTATTGAATCCCTTTTTCCCTTCTGCGGTGTCCAGGCAGGGCAGCTACCCGGGCATGGCACCAATGGGAGGAATGGGCTCCGGAGGTCCTGGAGGTCCTGCAGGTCCCTACACCCAGCAACCAGGCAGTAACTCCGGGAGGATGACGCCACAGGGACCCTCCTACAACACCCCGCCTTCAGGTAGGACTAGACTCCAAAGTCTGTCGAAAGTCACACTTTTGTAATTTTGGAGCACTTGAGTTTGAAAGTGGATCTGTTGCCTTCATCTTTTAGGTCCCATGATGATGCCAGCTGAAGGGATAGGTGCTCATCCAGATACCAAGCAAAGGGTTGAGCTCAGCAAAGAGAGCGTCGGCCCTGCCACCGAACCGCCCAAACCCAAGGTGCGTCCTTTGGTTTTGTTAACCAATCACAATGGCTGTTTGCTCTGCCAATCACACCAGCTCCCACCGTGCTGTTTTTGCACTCTTGGCATGCTCTAACAGATGCATGTATGCTGAGCCTAGTGTGAGAATGCATCTTAAAGGCACTGATGCAGGTTTGTTGAAAGTCATTGTTGAGATTTCAAGGTTTAATCAAGGGGGCGGAGTTTGAGAACTTTGCTTTTTCCCTACAATTTGGTTCTACTCACGGGGGGGGGGTATTTTACCCTTTTAAATACGTCGATACAACGTTTATTTACGTCATTTAAACCGCCCACTGACATTTTAGATTATTAGATGTATTTTTGCAACCCATCAATCAATCAATCAATCCATGTTTTGCTTCTTATGTGGGTCCTGGTCATGGTGATAGCGGCTTAAACTGGGTAGCTCAGGGGTTCTGCTTTTCCAGCTAAATTTGAATTCCCAGGTCTGATGGGGTTTAAAATCGCTTTAGCGTGTTTCTCTGGAGTGTGCAGTTGGACAGGTCCACAATACGTCCACAGGAAAGGTGTTGTGGATTCACCTTTCAATGTGAAGGAGAAGCGGGTCTCTTCCAAATTCCTTTTAAATGTCTTTTAGGGTGTGACCAGACACCATACAAAGGAACTAATTTCAGAAAAAAAACAGACAGTTCCTACAATTTATGACCATGGGTGAAGGTTTGGATATAGATTGATAACTGAATTGAGAGCCCATCGGCCATCAAAGTCCAGAAGGTCATCTTCAGCTCGACAGTTTCCTTGTGTCCACCAGAGGCAACCTTCATGACACCGTTCACAGCGGATGCTTTTACAATTGAGAATTTCGACATGGCCATTACCCAAACCTCCCAGAAAAATGTTTCTTCATCGATAGTGTCTGAGCAAGACATGCCCCGTTCTAGTCTGTTGTTCCCAAAGTGGTCTCAGGCCTTTGGAACCCACTGTATATCCATTTCTCATGGCCACAGACCGAATGAAGATAATGACTGACCTTTGCAGTTGGCAAGAACATGAACTGACCATGTGCCAGGCCTCTGCACTTTACCTTGTGGGTAGTTGGCCTGACTTGAATCAGAATGTTGAATGGTTATTTAAAGGGACCCTTTGGAGTCCTCATTGTTAACGAATGCAGTTCAGTCTTGTTAAGTTTTAATAATTACATACTTATTTCCTACCTCTACAGCAACAGCTGTCAAGTTTCCCCATTGGTCATTGCGCTTTCGAAATGATTTGGCAAAAACAAGAAGTGTCAACAGCTTAGCACCTTTGTCGCTGTATTTACCATCTTCAGACCCCTTTAGTGACTTTTTTCCAAAAAAGGACCTACCAACAAATCTATTGACTCTTTGGACAAACCTTAGCTACTTTTCATAGAAGAGAGTTGCCAGTACTGGGCGGTGATTTTGTCAGATGATGTTGTGGTTATAAAATCAGGATTTCAGCTGCAGAGCAGCAGCTTGGAGATGACTGCTGGTCTTAAGGGGCTGCGTTTCACTCACTATTTCATACTTGTCCCACTGTCTGACAACAGAAACAGAAAAACATATAAATGAGAACAGATCCATTGGACTACATCCATGTTATCGTCTAATACAACAAAGCAAGGCTGGATTACAGACTTGGCAGCTTCCAAGCTCCAGGTTCACTCTGTGGCCCGTACTTTGTGGTAATGCAAACTGAAATGAAAAGGACTGTAGGGCGACTTCATTTCTATCTAATATTGGTCGGAATCTATATTTAAAACCTGGTTGTGCTGGTTTTTGTGATGGGGCCGAGCAGAAAGTTAATTCGGCCCTGGCAGAACAGAGATATTGATGTGACCCTAAACAGCACAGTCTTTGAGAATCTGTAAACAAAGTGTTGAGGAAAACTGTAATTCAGATTGACATGTCAAGTTTTTTTTTTAGTACATTCTGTTTGTTGCAACCAGGAGAGGTTTCGCTAAGAAAAAGACTCCTTAGTGCTGTTTTTCTGTGTCTTCCTAGTTCATTGTCATCGACAGTGTTGACCAGTTTGTTCCCAGAAGCACAGTGATTGTTACACCTGTCATTATTTCATCTGTGTTTGGCCGGTTTGGAAATGTTACAGAAAACCCAAAATAACCAGTTCCTGCCAACAGGAGCCAGAGATTTTTTTTTCTTCTTCTTCTCTTCCTCGTTTTATCTTGTTTTTCCCTCTTGTTTAGTTCACTCTCAGCTCAGCAGCTGGAGTTTTGAAAACTCCGGCTTCTCCTCCTCGCTGCCATCTTTTAGACTTGCCTCTCCTCATTATCTGGTAGTGAAGAGTCGGCCTTGATCACAGCCGACACAGATCTGTGTGCGGCGGTCGGGGGTTGCGTGAGACAACTCTGCTCCGTCTCAGCTTTGACTCGGGTTCGCTTGATGAGAACTGGCTGCTTTGTGTCTGCAGTTTGTCGACGAGTTTCAACAGCTCGGCTTCGTGTTTCGCCGCAGCGCAGAGACTCTGCTGCTGCTGCTAATTTTTCCCACTTTTTTGACGCTGTGTAGGTTAGGTGTTGTGTTGTGTCAGCTGTCAGAGAAACTTCAAAATAGAAGTGTGACAACAGGAAATGTGAACAGGGTGGAAACTTTAAAGCTCTGTTGGCTGTTAAAATTCACAACAATTCTACTATTTTCCCAGATAACTAGATTTTTTTGGAGAACTCAAAATAACAGTAACATGGACAGAAGACTGAGGCAGGGATTAGTTTTCTTTGAAGCAGGGGGAAATATTTCCTCTATCAGCTAATAAAGTAAGGTATGGTAACTATATGAATATGAGCTATTTACTGTAAGTCGAACAAGTGAAATAAACTCAGTTTTACCTTTTAAAAACAATAGAAACTTTCTTGTTCAAATTGTGATGAAATGTGCAAATATAAGTGATTTGAGGGGCTAAAAACCCGAATTAATTGAAGCCCTAAATGTTTCCTGTGCTGCTCCGTCCCCTCTTACATTCCTGTCTAAGGGCTTCAATAGTTTTATGAATTAAGTAGTCTGTCACTAATTAAAGTAAATTGAGGTGTTAAAAGTCCCATACAGTATAAAGGTCTCTGTCCATGTGTTGTTTGATTATAGATCAGGTCTAGGTTCTATATTAATACTGTGAAAGTATCAAAGCCTCAGTCCACAGAGAAATGCACACAGCATGTATTCAGAAACTGAGCCTTAAAACCAGCTGTCAGGACTTATGGAACTTTGTGATGTCACAACAAAGCAGTCACTGCAGGGATGCTCTGGGTTATCAAGGTGTAGCAACATTTGAGATATTCTTGGTTGTGTCTGTAATAAACCCCAAGTCCTGATCTGCGTTCACAGACTTCCTGTTTTTAAAGGTTAGGTCTTTAACCAGATGTTTAGAGCAGAACTTGAGCAGCTAATGAGTGTTTCTTCTCTCTGCTGTGAGATTTAACGAGCCACATTAACCCGGCTGTCCATCTGCTCCCAGCTGCTAAATGCTACATGCTAACACTGCTGTGTGAAGCCGGTTCCACTCCTGAGCTTCTGCTTGTTCACTCTGTGATGATGTCATGGTGTGTTTGCTGTCCAAAAAATGAAAACAAAATCCTGGAGAAGAAACATCTGTCTTATTTTTTTTTTTTACCTGGCCTCCCCTCACCTCGTGGCTCTGTTGTGTGTGTCTGTGTCTGTGTGTGCGCGTGTATGCGTGTGCGTGTGTGTGTGTGTGTGTGTGTGTGGATGATTTCTGTGTGTGTGTGTTTTGTGTCACAGGACAGCTACAGCTCTCAGTGTGTGTCCCAGCCCCCCACCCCCTCCCCCATGTCCCCCAGCTCAGCTAGTCTGTCCTCCTGTCACGGGGAGGACAGTGATAGCATTAGCAGCCCTGCCTGGCCCAAGACACCGACCAGCCCCGTAAGTGCCGCAAAGCACAACAACAGTTTTCTTTTTCTTTTTTTTTGTGTTTTAATATTCTTCAGGGTTCTACGGTGTGTAAATGTCAAATCATGCAACTTTTTTTTTTTTGACAATACTGACTGTAACTAAGATCCTATAGCGGTTTGGCCCACTGAACCTTTGTCACCGTAGAGCCCTGCTTCCTGCTGCTGCTGATGTATGAAAACCTGGAACCTCCACATGCCGTCACTTGTAGCTTTAGCTCACATTATTACTTTTGTCTATTTTATTCTCCTAAACCCAGTGAGACATGCCAAAAGTGATTTAGGTAAAGCTGTCCACTGTTTGGAGATACAAGGTTTTCATTGGACAAAGCAGCAATGTGCTTGCATTTGATTTTTTATGTTTTTGTATTATTGAAGTCCAAAAGCTGCTCTTTTTTTTTCTTTATTATTATAAATGTTTTTCATCTAAATGTGATTTTCCAAATGTTTATTGTGAGACTTTCTTATTAAAACAAAAGGAGTCAAACATTTTCCATTTACCCAGATTTCTTGATCTAATGCGACAAATACAGGGGACAGAGGGACGTGAAAGCTTGTCAGCGTCGTGAAAGCTTTTGTTGAAATATAATAAAGTATCCAAATGAATATCGGCAACCAATGCAATTTTTCAAGCAACCCTAACCCTTAATGATTTTTGTGTGTATTCTGGATTTTCTTTCAGTGTGATGAAGTAACCCTCTCATCACCTGGACATTCCCATCTGGTTCCATCTCATATTATTTTCCAGAAACGTAACTATATCACCACATACTGTATCGAAATCACACTATAGCCGCGTATCTACCACAGGAACTGTCCCCAGGAACCAGGAACCTTTTGAGGAACTATTCGCGTTTCCACCGCATGAACCAGGCTCTAAATTTAGTCCTGGGGTAATTGATCGACCCCCAAAAAGGTGCCTGGTCGGGGGGTAGTACTTTCCAAAGGTTCAGGAACATTGGGGGGTGCGGTCTGCAGTACTGAATTTCTGACTGGTCGAGTTCTCGCAGCATTTTATTTCACCCGCCATGTTTAAAAGTCAGCAGCGAGCGATTAAACACATTTTCCACACCACGAAACATGTCCGGGAGGAGGTAAAGAAACTGAAAACCAACTGAAGACCAAAACCGGTCAAAACGTGGTTTATAAATGTACCGTGATATTGGATTTTACCCATAATACCCACTGATATTAGATGATGATTTTCTGTGGTTGAAGTTCGGGTAAGAGTGTGGGCGGAACTTCCCTCTCTGTCAGTTCATTACAATGGGAAAGAATGTGTCGGGAACAAGTGGTTTAATTCAAGAAATTTGACATTTTGTGGGTTTTAAAAAGATCTGGAAAAAATAGGAATCTCAATATGAATGAACGACCTAAACCAAACTTGAAACTAGTTTAAACTTGATTTTCTAACTGTTTTAATGAGAAAGTCTCGTTCTGTGAGCTGTGACTGTATCTGATTTCATTCTGCCGACTCTGTGCCACAGTGCTGCCCAACCTACTCCCTCATTGACGTCATATAATGGTTGTCAGCCTTAACTGATTGGGAACTGGATCACTGATCAGTATTATTGTAGTAATGAACCTTAGTTGGTTTTGTTAATGAATTTGTGAAAGAGCCCTTAACTCTGGCATTAGGAAGACACACACAGACACACACACATTAGGAACACATATTAACACAGGGTAGTTCCTCCCTTTGCTCTCAAACAGCCTCAGTTCTTCGTGTCATGGATTCTACAAGATGTTGGAAACTTTCCTCTGAGACTCTGCTTCATGTTGACATGACTGCATCACATCATTTTTGCAGATTTTTCAGCTGCACATTCATGCTGCCAGTCTCCTGCACAAAGGTGTTCTGCTGGATTCAGGTCTGGAGACTGGGGGGAGGGGGGGGCACTGAAGTTCACTGACCTCACTGCTCACTGTCGTGTTTGAGACGACTTGAGCTTTGTGACATGCTGCATGAAGCCATTAGAAGATGGTGAACCGTGGCCATGGAGGGATGAACATGGTCAGCAGCAATACTCAGATAGTCTCTGGCATTCAAACCATGATTGATTGGTATTAAAGGGCCCAAAGTGTGCCAAAAAAAAAACATTCCTCACACAAGTACACCACCAACACCAGCCTGTTGACATACGGCAGGTTGGGTCCATGCGTGCACTAGCAGAAATCCAGATCCATCAGACCAGGTCTTCAGCTGTCCAGTTTTGTTGAACCTGTGTCCACTCCAGATTTCAGCTCCACCCTCTCTCAACAAGGTGGCTCAGTCCTCAGATCCGTGAGAGTGTTTTGTGCGTGAAAGTCCCAGGAAATCAGTGTTTTCAGAAAAGCTCAATCCAGCCCGTCTGACATCAACAATCATACCATGGTCAATTTCAGACCTGTATCTGCATGATTTTATGCATTGCCCTGCTGCCACATGATTGACTGATTGGATAATTGCATTAATAAGCAGGTGTACAGGTGTTCCTAATAAAGTGCTCAGTGAAAGTACTTGAAATGGAAAATGGATATTTTTCAGTTTTCAGAACAAAACCTAAAGGAAACTTTACAAATCCGTTGACATTGACTTTTCTCAGTGGATTTGGATGAACTGCATGTGGTGCTGGTACCAAATGCAAAAAAAAAAAGCCAGGTTGGGTAGCACTGTGTTCTTTGTGTCATTGTGATGTGACGGTATGTAGCTGTTGTGTGGGACTGCACAATATCAATTAAAAACAGGTTGTTTTACTTGTTTTTATTATCAAAATTGTGATGATCTGCTGTTGTCTGTTGTTTCATATCACAGTAAACAGAATATCTTTCAGTTTTGGACCATGTTTCACTGTTGTCTGATGTTTCATAGACCACCACCTCTCTGAAAACTGTGTGGCCGACAAACCGTTCATTACTTCTTATTAGCCGTCGATCACAAGTCATTTTTGGTCGTATTGTGCAGTCCTCCTCTGCTCCGATCGTAAACCCGAAGCTGACTGTTGTCTCCATGTCTCGGTGTCTCCAGAAGGCCAGCGTGGCCACCATGACCAACGAGAAGATCACTCGGCTGTACGACATGGGCTCTGAGCCGGAGAGGCGGCTGTGGGTGGACCGGTACCTGGCCTTCATGGAGGAGAGGGGGACACCCGTCCCGAACCTGCCCGCTGTTGGGAAGAAGCCGCTTGACCTGTGCAGACTTTACCTGTCCGTCAGAGAGATAGGAGGCCTGGCCATGGTGAGAAGACGAGTACACTGTTGTTCTCTTTGATCCTGCATTTTCTTCTCTACCTCCTTCATCTCCTTCTCTTTCATTTTGTTCTTTCGCGTTTTAGTCTTTCGAATGATATGTACATTAGTTTTAGCCACATTCTAGTGAGCTTCCATTTAGTGAGTTTGCTACCTGCATGGTTTCATGGTTCTTCTCAGCTTGTCTAATCCACGATTGGATTCTGGAGGAATTTAGTGAATAAATCTGTTTTCCCTCTTTGTGTCTTCCTCTCAGGTGAACAAGAATAAGAAGTGGAGGGAGTTATCGTCCCTGTTGAACGTGGGGACGTCCAGCAGCGCGGCCAGCTCTCTGAAGAAGCAGTACATCCAGTACCTGTTTGCCTATGAGTGTAAAGTGGAGCGCGGAGAGGAGCCTCCACCTGAGGGCCCGGGGCCTGCCGGAGACTCCAAGAAACCTCCGTCACTCCAGGCCAAGATCCAGCCGCCCTCCCCAGGTAAGAAGTTACTTGTTTTCTATTAGCTATTTATCCACTGCAGGAAGTTAGCAACCTGTGATCTGGAGTTTATCATGAGCTAAAACTTGAATAGTCCTGTGAGGTGTTGGTACTAGGTTCCTATATAAAATAACAAGGTTTTAAAGGTCCATACTACGAGTCTAACTCGCTGGTTCTCGGTTGTCTCTGTTTTGTTGTCTTTGGTTTGGAGGGAAAGGACTTGCAGACAGATGGGTCGGGTTATATAACCTCTGAGTGTGGTTATTGGGATGATGTGTGATTTGTAGGCAGGTATTTGCAGGTATTAGACTTGTGATTTAACAAGTACTAAAAACAAAGAATGTATGTAAATGGATTGGACAAATGCTAGAAAACGAAGTATATTGGGTTGGACCTCACAAGTACTACAATTTTGAAGTGTCAACACAAGTGATGAAAAACATGGTCTGGTGCAAAAGTATTTTCATTTATTGATGTTAAGTGATATTTGTGTTCAACAGTTTTTTCCACAACAGTTTTTTTTTCAGGCAAGTCTGACCACTGAAAAAGTTTGTCCTCACAAGTCACCAAAAATGACAAGTGTGGTTTAATGAATGCATGATTACAATCACCTTGTTACGTAAAAGTTCTGGCAGTTTAGCAAGTTGAACAGATGCTTGAGTCACTTGGACCTGCAACATTTCTCTAATATTTCAGTGCAACTGAAGTCTGAACTGTCAGCTTACCACAAGTAGAGCTTCACGAGGTTTAATACACACTCAATTATTATGTCCTTTTAATGACATAAAATCAGTTTAACAAACCGGATCAACACTCAATGAGCTCATTCTATGTTGTAAATATTATTTTTCTGGAAGATGAGTTCAAATGAATGATTTTTCCCCCGATGTTGTGGAGGAAGTTAACAGACAGCTGATTCCCTCCTTACGTTTTCAACTGTATCCCTGCTAACTGCATGAATGAAGAAATGAATATTCAGCAATTCTGTCAAATATTCTGTCATTCTCAGTCTGACCACTGTTAAATGTAAAACAGATAATTCTCTAACAAATGATGAACCTGATGAGAAGATTTATCAGTTAATTCGCTATCAGAAGATGTGGCAAGAGTCTTTCACGCTCCTTATAGTCATTAATTGTGATGATCAGTGATGCGACCTGAGAGAGGACAGGAAACACTCTTCCTCTTTAGAGTCGCTTCTTTCCGACTCCCTCAGTGGACCAACTGACAAATATCAACAAGCATCGTGGCTCTCTCCATAAATATCCCATCACGTCTGAATAAAGCTGTGAGGAACTTTTACTCTACGTGTCTGAATGACAAAAAGCCGTCACATGTTACAGATTGACTCTGTGAAAAAGGCTTTAATGATGCCAGACTGTCGGTGGTAGGAATCCACTCACACACAAACACAGCAGTGTGATTATGTAACAGAGAAGCACAGTGAGTTGTCCAGTGGGGGAGGAGGGTGTGAATGTAAACATTACTGACCTCAGCCTGACCTAATTTCCCACGATACCGCTCTCTCTCTCTGTCTGTCTGGTTCTCTCTCTCTCTCTCTCTCTCTCTCTCTCTCTCTCTCTCTCTCTCTCTCTCTCTCTCTCTCTCTCTCTCTCTCTCTCTCTCTCTCTCTCTCTCGCTCCCTCTCCCCCTCTCTCTCTCTCTCTCTCTCTCTGAACACATACAATCAGAGTTTAGTACACACAGGGTTCCCACGGGTCCCTGATATCCTTGAAGGTTTGTGAAAAGAAACAAATCAAGGCCTTGAAAGTTTTGGAAATGTACATAAATAGATATGGGCCATTGAAAGTGCTTGAATTTCTATATTCTGTGGAAAAATAGAAATTGACATTTGTTGTTTTTTTACTTAATGTTAGTAAATAGGCAAAGTGCTGCTGTGTGCACGTGTCCAAGAGCTTAGATGTGTTCACTCATTCAAGCTTCTCTCTCTTTTTGATTGTTGTCTGTGAGCTTCTGTATAAAATTCAGTGTTGTAACAGTAATTAACCTTGATCTGCATCTGTGTTGGGTCCTTGAATTTCAGGGAATCGGGCCTTGAAAGTCCTTTAAAAGTCCTTGAGATAGATTTTTAAGAAGGTATGGGAAACCTGTATATATTATGTGTCCATCTAAAACATCTGGATCCCACAAGTACTGAAACCAAAAACTTTATTTATTATGGAAGCTCCAGGTATTAAAAGTTGGAAGTGTGTTACGGCGTAAAGTACTAAACACTGGCAGCAAGTATTACAAGCAAAAAGTGCACTGTATTTATGTGAACTCCACAATGACTTAAAAACTACTTACTTACTACATACTTTAATGTATTAATGAGGATCCCGCAAGTACTTAAAACATAAAGTGTATCAATGTGGACCCCACAAGTAAGACGTGCACAGTATTTACATAGACCGTACAAGACATTTGCCTTTATCGTGACGGCTGCAGTGAGAGAGACAGGAAAGTCAGGGAGAGAGAGAGGCAATGAAACTGGATGAAACTACTTCAAACTGGAAGTGTATTAATGAGGACCCCTCAAGTACTGAACAGTTCATTAAGGTGGACCCTACAAGTATTGAACTGCAAATGTATTTATATGGACCCCAGAAGTACTAAAAACTGTGTGTGGACCCCACAAAGGAAATGTCTTAAGTTGGACCCCACATTACTGAAAACAAGAAGTATGTTAAAGTGGAATCCACAAGTTCCAACAAGTGGAAATTTTTGAAGGTGGACCCGACAAGTACTAAAAGCTGGAAGTGTATTCATGCGTCCCCACAAGTGTGCATGAAAGTGGACATGTATTTGAGACCTGTATTAAACAAGACCTGAAAACATCTTAATTTGGACCCCACAAGTACTGAAAACAAGAAGTGCATTAAGGTGGAACCCACAAGGAAATTTCTGAAGGTTGACCCAACAAGTGCTGAAAACTGGAATCTATTAAGGTGGATACAATACATATTTAAAAGTATTAAGGTGAAAACCTCAAGCGCTAGAATTTGAACTGTCCTGTGCAGAGGTCTTCCAGTTGCGCATTTGAAATGATATTTGTGTTCAGTTGGTTGCTCTCGATCCCCCTGCATTTTTCTGGCTTGTCTGAATAATTATGGTGTGAAGTTACATGACGACACGTAACCCTTGTTCTCAGCAGGTTTTCTGTCTGGTCTGTATCTCTGTAGCCAACTCGGGCTCCCTGCAGGGCCCCAACACCCCTCAGTCCAGCAGTAGCTCCCTGACCGAAGCCCCCGGAGACCTGAAGCCCCCGACACCTGCCTCCACCCCGCACAGCCAGATGGGCCCCCAGCCTGGAAACAGGTAGAGGAGGGAACAAAATCCCATAAACACCTGGTCAAACTAAATGATTAATTCTGGAGTCACTCACAAGAGTAACACCTGTGGAAATGACATGATCATTTTATCAGCTTTTGTCATATTAAACATGTGTAGATTGTTTCAATTTTAAATATTGTGAGAGAGACTGTGTTGACTGATTGCTGTGGATGAGGGCCCATAATCGAGCCTTGTGGTACACCTCATCTAGAATTAACAGTGATTGGGGAAAAAAATTCAGATTTTTTTTTTTTTTAGGTGAGGCTGGGAGTGGTTTCAAAATTTACCTGAAATGTAGACACACTTTTCCAGCCCGTTACTGAAAGCGCTTTTGTCGACAGGTTTCCTAGAGATGATGTTGTAGTGACTGAAAGCTTATAAGAAGATTAACATTAGGAGTTGTTCTTGCACCGTTTAATTGCACAAATCATAAAGCTAATGCATAGAGAATGTACAATATAACAAGGAGGAAACCTGCAGAGTTAGCTACTAGTATTTAGCAATGTGGTGAGCATTTTGGATTTTAATTAGGGTGATAGTTGAAACTACCAGAAACTGGTTCTTACCCCGTGTTGCCTGTTGATGATCTGTTGTTAATTTTGATTAGAACAAGGGCTGCAACTAATGATTATTTCCATTATTGATATCGCAATTCATAAATTAATTGTTTGGATTATTAAACATCAGAAAATGGTCATTGCGATTTAACAAAGCCCAAGGCAATGTCATCAAATGTTAAAAATATTTCCTTAACAATTACAGAGGATTTAAAAAAAAAAAAAAAAAGCAAATTGTGAAGTTGGAACCAGAGATGTTTTCTTCTTTTTTTCTTAAAAAATTGATTTGAAATGGGAAGTCAGTAATCATAGTTGTTGCCCGTTCATTTTCTTTAGACCAACTAATAGCTTAATATTCTCAGATTCACTAGAATCCAGTGTGAATCCTTGTTAGCTGGAGTTAGCCAGAGCTCACACATCTATCAGTTTGTTTTAGAACTGTTTTAGTTTTAGAAATATGAGCAATGCCACTATATATCATATCATATTTTTAATGACTCCTCTTGAACTCTTCCTCTTTCACTTTAACGTTTTTCTTCAGGATCATTGGAGGAGTGAGCATCCAGGACCCGTTTTCTGAAGGCAGCGATCCAGCCTTCCACAACAAGCGAGGCCCGGGACCCGGCGGCGCCCCTTACCACCAAGCAGGAGGTCCAACAGACCCATCCATGAGGATGCAGTACGATGCCAACAAAGATGCGTACGGAGGACTGCGGAAAGGTGAGAAGGGGAAAGGTCACTTTGTTGATGGATGGGTGCAACATTTCCAGACTTAACTTTAACTTTTACGCCAGCAGTGATTTTAAATACACATAAAATGGTTTATGGAACAAACTCTCCATATGAGATCGTTTTTCAATAATTGAAGAAAAAGAGTCATTTTAATTTTTATGGCTTTTTGCTTTTGCTGTCCTGAAAAAGAAACAAACAAAAAAACTAAGTTCTCTAAAAAACAGGAACAGAAAGGAAAATGTCAACCTCATAAAACAAAATGCAGCAGGTTCAGATACAGGGTAGAGGGTTGTGGGTAATTCAGGAGGAATGTGTGAGAAATGGCTCACCTCACAAGCTAAATCCAGGCTGAAGTTACTGGACATGTTTTACCCTATATAGTCTACGCTGCTTTGAAGTTAGTTCAAAGTTTGATATAGATCAGATGCACTCCTATCTGCCACGCCTTGTGGTTTCCAACATTAATAATCAGGACCCAGGTATCTGCTGGTCTGTCTTCTGCCCATCTGATCCAGGACCAGGTTCTAGCATACAAAGTGAAACCAGTAGAAAACCAGTAGCTTTCTGGTTGTAACCAGCAAAGTGCTGTGGATTAAAGAGAGTCATCTCTAGTGCCACTTGTGCTGGAAATGATTGTGCTCTGCTGCCTCCTGGTGGTCAAAACCTGAAGGGTTTCGTTATCTGTCTCATTAAAGGGCTGTATTAACAGTGCTGCAGTTATTAGCCTACGGCTAGATATTTCATATACATTACATCACCAGGGATCATTTTCTAAATAATCCATCAGTGCTCAGATTGATTTTGCTCGTATGGACCGACATTGGTTTCAGACTTAAAACTTGCTGTAAAGACTCAACACTCAACAACGTATTACATGTACATTTAGTTGAAATGAAATTACTGTTCTAAGTTATGTAGGTTTGACAAAATGATAAAGTTGACTACACACTGACTAGACATTATATAGGTAAAATATTTTAGTTTTGATATAGTTTTTAAACCTCAGTGTCTATCCTAAAGATAGGAAACAATGACACAAGTGAAACACAAATAAGAGCAGTGTGTTTATAAGAAATACGTTTATTATGATTCCGAGCAGTTTTCATTTTTACCTGCTCCTCTTCAGGTCCGGGGCCCGGCGAGGCCTTCGGTCCCGGTCAGATGCCCAGCGGTGCCATGCAGGACATGTACCCACGCGGGCCACCCTCCGGGCCACTGGCAGGGATGGGCCCCAGACCCCAGTACCCCTACGGCCCCGGATATGAGCGGAGGTAAGACACTGATCAGACAGTCTGAGGGCTCGGTGTGTCATTGGGTACGTAATGATACATTCATACCTCAGTGTGCGAGTGTGAGTCGTTGTGGTGAGTGTAATCATGCAGTCAGTGAGACAGGTGTTTTATTCTAATGTAACAGTGTAACATTAAGTATTAAGTAAAATTCTAAAAGATTAGTGTGAACACTGGTGTTTTACTGTTCAACAGAGATATGATTGTTGATTTGTTTGTTAGCCAAGACCACGAGCTACAACTTGAAAGACAACGGACACTTGCAAATAGTTTTTGTGTTGGAAAATAAATATCCTCAAAAATCCTCTGAAAACAATGATGTGACCCTGAACTTCCTGTGTGTGTGTGTGTGTGTGTGTGTGTGTGCGTGCGTGCGTGCGTGCGTGCGTGTGCGTGCGCCCTGCAGGCCGGACCATGTGATGGGGCCTGAGGGGGGCATGGCGCCCCCCGGAGGTCAGAACAGCATGGGTCAGACTGGAAACGAGGCTAACATGTACCCCACCAACAGATACCCCCACCAGAGGTGAGAGGAGTTTAAAGTGTTTGTTTTTTTTGTCGGTGTGATTCGAATGTGTATTGTTGAGGTGTGTAAATAAAGTTGGATTGAAGTGTTGCGGATCGTCTCTCCTCAGACATGGACATGACGGCTATGGGCAGCAGTATCCTCATGGCATGGCCTACAGTTCCCATCAGCCCCTGTACCCTCAGCAGCAGGTGAGTGTTCACATCTTATTTTAAAGAATGAATAGT
This sequence comes from Seriola aureovittata, assembly GCF_021018895.1. Classification (NCBI taxonomy): domain Eukaryota; kingdom Metazoa; phylum Chordata; class Actinopteri; order Carangiformes; family Carangidae; genus Seriola; species Seriola aureovittata. The sequence goes on from NC_079382.1 coordinate 2,259,273, forward strand.
GAAGCGGTCAGAGGTTGTTTGTATTTGTGTTTTTTTAGAAACTTTCAGATGTTGAATGGAAACTTTATTGAACAGTGACGATGACGACAAGCTGGTCCTTGTGTGTCTGCAGGGTTACAAGCGTCCGATGGAGGGGATGTATCCTCCCTCTAAGCGTCATGAGGGGGAGGGGTTCGGTGTGCAGCAGTACAGCTCTCAGCAGCCCGACATGTTCGGCCCCCCCTACGGAGGTGGAGGTGGGGGCTACATGGGCCCTGAGCGGCGGCCGGTCCAGGGCCAGTTCCCGTATCCATACAGCCGGGACCGCCAGGGGCCTCCGCAGCATGGAATGATGGGCTCAGGACCGGCGTCAGTGTCAGGCGGACCCGGGGAGGGGCCACAGGCCAACATGTGGCACCCCAGGACAGATATGGGCTACACATACAACAGACAGGGCCAGGGGCCCCCCTACCCCAGCATAAACCGCGTGGATGACCAGGAGGGCAGGGCCCCCCAGGACAGCCAGTGGCCCCCCAGTCATCCAGGCCAGCGCCAGCCACCATATCCCCCCCACTCTTCCTCTTCCTCCTCCTCCTCATCCATGCCCCCCCTGCCATCAAGACAGCCCCCCTCGTCCTTCCAGGCCACCCCCGCTGTCCCTAACCATGTGAACCGCTCTCACAGCCCCTCCTCCTTCCCGCGGCCCCTGGGGGGCTCTCTGTCCCCCAACAGCGCCCCCTACCTGCCCTCTATGAAGAAGCCAGGGCTCCCTGGTGTCCCCCCAGTCCCCCCGCCCACTCAGGGCCTCCCCCTCATTAATAGAGAGGTCACCTTTCCCTCCAGCTCCGTGGAGGCCACCACCCCCAAACTGAAGCCACGACGGAGGCTCACCGCCAAGGACACAGGTCAGACACACACACACACACACACACTCACACACTCACACACACACACACACACACACACACACACACACACAGCTACAGTTTGATTGTGTGTGTACTGTTTTTAAACGGGAGCTCTGTGATTGAATTCGTCCTATCAGGAACCCCGGAGGCGTGGCGAGTGATGATGTCACTGAAGTCCGGCCTATTAGCAGAGAGCACCTGGGCTCTGGACACCATCAACATCCTGCTGTATGATGACAGCACCGTGGGCTCCTTCAGCCTCACACAGGTCAGACACACACACACACACACACACACACGCAGTCCTGTTACACGTGAGCTGGACTCATTCTCTCACATTAGTCACAGAAGACGAAGTCAAGACAGTTTGTCGGGTGTTGAGGATGACCTTTGTGACCTCATCCTGTCCTCTCTTCTTCCTGTTCCTCCTCGTCCTCCTGCAGCTGCCTGGTTTCCTGGAGCTCATTGTGGAGTTTTACCGCCGCTGCCTCATCCAGATTTTCGGGATCCTGGAGGACTACGAGGTGGGAACCGAGGGCCAGAGGACAGTGCTGGGGCCCCTGCCCAACCCCTCCAAGGAGGAGAAGGAGGTGCTAAAGGAGCCGCTGGCTGCCGCCTCCGAGTCTTATGGCCAGTCAGCTGAGGAGAAGAAGATACAGAGGTCAGCGGAGGAGATAGAGGAGACGTCACCGCTGCTCTTGACTGCTCCCGCCATCAATGCTGAGGAGGCAAAGATCAGCGAACCGGTTGTCAAAGAGGAGGTGGAGGTGAAGGATGAGCAGAAGGAGCAGGCAGCAGAGCCCCGCCCCCAACAGGCCAGCAAGTATGACAAGCTGCCAATCAGAGTGGAGGAGAGGGGGGAGGAGTGGGAGGAGGTGGAGGAGCGCTGGGCCAAGCTCAGCCGACCCAACGGCTTCATCAGCGGCCTCCTGCACTGGAAGGCCGGGGGAGGAGACTCCACCGCTCACATCCAGACACACTTTGAACCCTGCACGGGAGACTCCGCCCCCCCGAACCCGGCGCAGAGGGAGGAGAGCAGGGGAGGAGACGAGGAGAGGGAGGGAGGAGGTCAGGAGGAAGCGGAGAGGAACCTGCCAGCCGCGGAGGAAACGCCACCTGAAACACAACAAGGTACAGACGAGGAGGGGGAGGAGGAAAAGAAATGATTATTTCATAGAAAGTTTTTTGAGAATCAAACAAATGAGATAAGAATGAAACAAAATGGATAAAAATCATTATTAAAGTCATTAAATTTACAAACCTGCTTTCACTCACATCATCATCAGGCCTTCATTCGCAGTCATTCAAGTTGCAGTTGAAGCTCTGAAAAACGCCAGAGTTAAATTATTATTTTATGAAGCCACTGTTCCCGAAGTCGAATCACACCTTAAAACTTCCCCGGCCCCTTAAAGTGTGGCTCAGGACTAGTAACACAAATAGGACAGATAATATATTAGAGAACAGGTTTCTTCACTTCACTTCTTGTTTATCATGTTGACATGAATATTAAAAATGGATCTTACTAAATGCCGGATTCAGCCTGTAACATTTACCATTTATTTAAATTTGTGCTAAAACTACTTTTAGTTTTTTGTTTGTTCCAGCTTTTGTTTTGATTGATGCTCTTATTTTAAGTCACGTTGGACACATATAAAGTTAATATAATCTTTACTTTGATTCTTATGATACATGTGATTTTTACAATAATTCTGCTTTGAATGTATGTGAGCTGTTTCAGGGCAATACAAATTAAAAAAATTTGATGTTATATGTATAAAGTATTTTTGGCTTCATACTGCAGATGTTAGGGATCAATCAATAACTTATTATTGATGTTTACTGTTCATAATTTGAAAATAATTTGAATTTGATTAAAAACATAAAATCTACTGTGGGTTTGTTGTGGTGCTGCTGTTGCACCACCAGGTGGTTCCTTCTCTCCTCTGGGACTTTAGCCTGAACAGGCTCAGACCTGTTCATGAGGCAGCACCCTGGGTTCAAACTGTCTCTGGACACAAGTTTCAATTCTTGATGTGATTATTTTCAGATCATTCAGTCAGTTTTCTCTGGTTATAAACTCTCCCTTCCTTGTGTTCTGCTGCCAGGCTCCATGTCTGAGGTCGGAAGTCAGAGGTCACCGGCTCATGGCGAGACGGCTCAGAGTCCCATCAGCCAGCTAGAAGACGAGCCTCGCTGCTGGGACGAGGCTCCGCTGTCCACGGCCGAGTCCTGGCAGGACTCTCTGGCCAAACGCTGCGTCTGCATCTCCAACATCGTGCGCAGCCTCTCCTTCGTCCCCGGCAACGACGCCGTGTTGTCGCGGCACCCCGGCCTGGTGCTGATCCTGGGCCGGCTGGTGCTGCTGCACCACCACCACCCCCGCAGGAAACGGACACCGCCCACCTACCAGCGGGAGGAGGAGCAGGGTCTGGCCTGCAGCCGAGACGAGTGGTGGTGGGACTGCCTGGCGGCGCTCAGGGAGAACACGCTGGTGACGCTGGCTAACGTCTCGGGCCAGCTGGACCTGTCGCTGTACCCAGAGAGCATCTGCCTGCCCATCCTGGACGGGCTGCTGCACTGGATGGTGTGTCCATCCGCCGAGGCCCAGGACCCCTTCTCCTCAGCGGGCGGCTTCTCCTCGCTCACCCCTCAGAGACTGGTGCTGGAGTGTCTGTGCAAGCTGAGTATCCAGGACAGCAACGTGGACCTGCTGCTCGCCACGCCGCCTTTCAGCCGCCAACAGAAGCTCTTCGCCACGTTAGTGCGCCTCGTAGGTGAGAGGAAGAGCCAGGTGTGTCGGGAGATGGCGGTGGCCGTCCTGTCCCACCTTGTGCAGGGCGACTCCATAGCTGCGAGGGCCGTCACCCTGCAGAAGGGCAGCGTGGGAACTCTGATCAGCTTCCTGGAGGACAGCGTGGCCATGGCTCAGTACCAGCAGAATCCACACAGCCTGCTGCACGCCGCCACGCCACCAGAGCCGCCCAGCATCAACATGATGTGCCGCGCTGCCAGGGCGCTTCTGGCCATGGCGAGGGTGGAAGAGAACCGGACGGAGTTTGTTCTGTACGAAAGCAGGCTGCTGGACATCTCGCTGTCGGCCGCCCTCAACTCCTCTGTGGCGGCCATCATGTGTGAAGTACTGTTTAAAATTGGCCGCTCGTGACACGAACACCGCCATGGAGCGTGCTCAGTGGCGCTGGAAGCAGCTCCACCCATGTGACGAACTGGCTCCTATTATATTTTTATTTAAAGAACGGAACACAAAGTTTTTACATACAAATGAATATATATAGAATATATATAACTCGTCGGCTCCATCCGCAAATGTTTATTTGGGATTTTTAAGTAATTTTAATACAAAAATATTTAATACTTGTATTTTTAATTTTTTATTCTTTTGTCAGTTTGTTGTTTTGTTTTGTTTTAACCAAAGTGTGACAGTGGAGAACGCTCGGGTTCTGGCTCTCTTTGTGTTTTAAACTGACGTGGTCGTTTCTTTCTGTTTGCGGGGCTGTTTTGGGGGGGTGGGGTTAGTTATATTTGGGGCAGGGTCAGATTTATTTAAACAGTGACACATGTTGTAGATAGGCCTCTCTTTTCTCATGACAGAGGAAAACTGATGTTCAGTCGTGTACTTTGTTCTGGTGCAATAGGTTTGTTTTGGGCGATATTTTAAATGTGAATTATTTGACCATCTGCAGTTTGACCATCAGTATTTTGCCAAACCACAGCAGTATCAAGCGAGGGAGGTTGGGGGGAGGGGGGGGGGCGTCACTTTCTGTTTTTAAGAACTTTTTCTGTCTCTTCCACAATCAAATCTAAATTTCTCTCCACCGTCTTCATCCTCCTGTAAATAGACGATGTACATTTGAGCTCCAACAGGTGGCGTCATGACCCGCTGACGGTCGCTGGTAACGAATTAATGTTCGTCATTTATAATCACAACTCTGCTCACCTGAAGGTTTTTGTTTCTCTCTTCCCAGCAGGTGAAGATGTTTTTTTTTCTGTATTTAAGGAGAAACCTTCGTTTTCAAGATGTTTTATGCAGTCTGGTCCGGGGGGGGGGTGCGTTTGATTTGAAAGACTGTGTGTACAGAAGGTTGGGGGGGGGGACTTTACTCACCATGTTGCTAACTGACATGACTTCAAAAACCGTTATAACAAATATAAAGAGATTAAAAAAAAAAAAAAAAAGAGTCTCTACATCCAGAACATCTCCTGTTTGATTTGACAGACGTTGTTTCTTCAGTATGAGATCTTTATATGTTCCACAACATGTTAAAGAATAAACGTACATGAACTCTGGTTGAGCACTGTGAACGTAGCTCTGGACTGGTTTTGTGAGAACAACTGATGAGCTGAGAGACAGACGGTTCACTTTTGATTTAAGTAAAATTAAAGGTCTGACAGAACAGACAGTTCAAGTCAGTGAAAGAATGAACATGTCATCCTGAGGCTGGACCGCAGCTAAAGATCCCAAATCGAGGGCTTTGTCCTCTGTATGGTGGCCATCAGCTCTACCTTCGGACTGGGCCTGAATGTTCACAGGTATGGAGTCACACAATTACATTTACAAAAATGATCAATGATCAAATTAATTAATAAACTTGTAGGTCCTGACTTGGGACTTTTATACTTTTAATTAAATTGAAATGTGTTAGTCCTGACTTGGGTCTTAAAGGTTTTGACTTGATACTTGGTGATCCTGCCTTTAGGCTTCACTGTGGACTTGTTGGTCTTGATTCCCAGTTGACTCAGGACTCGTTGGAGACCTCTGCTAACGTTAATGTTGGTTACCACTTTACAATCAGACTAGCCTTATAAAGGATTTATAAATGGTTTATATCTAGGTTATTAATTTGGTTGTTTACACTTTATAAATCATAAACAATTATAAACAGGTTACAACAGTTTTCTTATTGTAAAGTGTAATACACATTGTTTATTAATAAGTTACTAGTATTAGTAGTTACTAGCTGGTAAAAAGTCTTTTAGAAACTCATTACTAAATAATGTGTTTCACACTTTACAATAAGCCTCGTTTTACCAGTTATAAATGGTAGTAACTCGTTAGTAAGATTAATCAGTAAGCATTAACTTGATCTTGCCAAATAGTGAGCCTGGATCAGTGTATGAAAACTGATTTAACTTGTTTATTATGATTTATAAAGTGTTGTAAAGTGTTACCCGAAAAACAAAAAGCTTTGTCTCGGATCATTTCCTCTCCAGCTCAACAACGTCAACCTGCCTGTTCTGTTAACAAACACAAAGCCTTTTCAACAGCACAGCTCACTGTCATGATGCTTTTTAGCTGCCGATTTTCTGTCCTTTCTGAAACATTATTGAAAGAGACGATGAAAAAACCACCTAAATAAAAGCACGTGAAAGAGCATGAGCTAAATGAAAAGGTAGAAGAATCACAACATGGGTTTATTTGTTCAAAATGTCTGAGCTTAAGACAGAATAGACATAAAAACAACCAACGTATTTTTACTTAGATGAGAATTAGAGTCTTAAATTGTGTCCATATTACTTACTAATCCTATAAAATCCTGTTGTAGCAGTTATACAAAGTATCAACATACTTTACTGGGTTACAGTCAGTTTGTCGTCTGGATTCAGGACAGCAGTGTGTTACAGTCTGTGAAACGTCGTCTCAGACTTTTATTTCCCGTCTGAAGACTGAACTCAGGAGTGGCAGAGATAACTTCATATCACGCTGACGCAGACTGAAATATTTTTAAACCGGACTATTTCTGTAACCATCACACTGAGTTCAAACTGTGGCAGGTTTTTACTTTGCAGCTTTGAAACCATCCTCCAAAATAAACCAGGTGGTTTCCAGGATTTAAATAAGTTTGGGGATAAAAGTGAAGTTTTATTATAGCACAGACATTTAAAGTGATAATGGTTTAATAGTTGAACTGTCAACATTCAATAAGTGACTGCCACTAATTCAAAGAGTCAGTTTTAGTGTTATATCTGAAGATGAAATGTTCATTACACAACAAAACCGTGTGACGTGTGAAAAATGAAAAACCTTTAATATTGAGAAACATGAATTAAATGTTCTTCATCAGCACAGACTTCGACTAGTTGCCATGCAAATGTAGATATTCAAATCTGTATTATTTTCTGGTGTCAATATGTCTGCTCAGAAAAATAAATATACATCTACAAGAGAATTGAGCAAACTCTAATCTGCTGAGGAAGATCATGTGATATGATCAAAAGCTCCAGAATGCTTTTTGAACTTCAACTTTATTATTTACATATTAAATATTTGAAGAATTAAACAGCTCAAGAGTAAATACAAGTAGAGCTGAAGCAATTTGTCAATTGCTTTTCTATGAATCCATCAGTTCATCTGCTGATCTGCAGTGTGGTGTTAGTTTTATTACTAAAGGATCTGAATACGTCATCGTCCTCCACTCAGTCACGACTTCTGTTTTAAAATGTACAGGAAAAACTGAGACGGTTAATTCTTTTTTATTTTGGTGTATCGCCGCCTCCAACAGAGGATCAAGAATTATCTCACAGATCAAACATCAGCCTACACCTCTGGCCTTGTATGATGCAATCTCACAATGTCGTGGCATTTTAAGCCTGCTTTTTTTTAATGTTACACATTTCCAGTGACGTTCATTTCACAGCTTTAAAAAACACAACGGCAGGAAAATATATCACCTCCTCCTCCTCCTCCTCCTCCTCCTCCACAAATCACGTCAACAGTCACGTCACATTCAGATACAGAGTAAACATGTTTATTAAGTATTCCAAGAAGAACATTTCTTTACTTTATTCATGACATTTTACAACTTTTTCCTTTAAAATAGTTTCTCAGTGTCTCGTTATCATTATTTTTTCCAAAGGTGGTTCTGATCCTCAGGTATCACAGCAGCTTCAGTTACCACAGTCAATAATATGGTTTTTTTCTTTTATTAAATGAAACTGAAATTCTCATTTAATTGACACAAAACCTGCAGCTGATTTTGAAAAAAAAAAAAAAAAAAAATCACACTTGGCTTGTAGACCCTGACGTCTGACCAAAAACCTCCAAACCCAGAACTCTTAGAGCTCACAACCCAGGACCGGGACTAGAACCGGTCCAGCACAGTCTCCAGACTCCGGAGAAAGCAGCACAAACAGCTGCCGAGCGTCCTCAATATTTTCAGTCCTGTCTCTCGTGATTCATCCTCCGGCAGATGCGGTGCGTCACTTTGACTTGAAGACAGAGTCCCAGTCCAGGGGTTCAGATCCAGCTGTGGCCTCAGCGGACTTAGGGATGGACGGGAAGAAGGACTGCATCTTCTGTCTGAACTCTGATAACTGAAAAAGACAAGGAAGACAAGTAACTGCAGAGAGTGATGGTTGGATAAATTGTCCCCATGAAATGTTAATAATGTGCAATAATAATAATGATGCTTTGTTCCCTTTATACAGTGATTTTTAATGTAAAATAATTCTAATTCTCTTTTTAAAAGCTTTAAACTACAACTGCAAAATTTACTCACAATTACCTGAATGACCTAACCAACTGTTTGTTTTTTCTCTGTACAGGAAAAAAAATCTTTTTAGTCTTTAAAATGTTTTTTTTTTTTTAATATTTCAGTTTCATCCTTGAAATGTGTCACTTCTTCTTTTTACTTTAAATATTTCAACTGAAACTTCAATTTTAGCACTTCTTACAACTTTATTATCAAAGTCTTACAAATTCACTTTCTTCAACGTTGTTCTTAAAGTTTCGGGGTTTTTTTTCCTCAAACCCTTATTCTGAAAATTTTTCATTTCAATATATTTGCTTTTTTCTTTCAACTGTCGGACTTTTCTCAAGATATTTCAACTCTATTCCTCAAATCTTACAACTATACTGGATTTTTTTTTTTTCTTTTCAACTTTATTCTTAAATGTTTTCCTAACAGTGTCCCTAATATTCATTAGTATTATACCTATAACTCTGTTCACTAAATTTTACACCTTTAATCTTAAAAATATTTCAATTCTATTCTCCAAATATAACTTTTTTATCAAAACATTTAATCAAAATACTCAACTTTCAATTTCTCGTAACGTATTATTTCTAGACTTGCATGTTGTATTCTATATCATTGTAGCTCAGCGGATGGAGGCTCTGCAGATACGTACGGAGTGAACACCGAGGACTTTCCACACAGTGAAACTGAGCGCGCCGACTCCACACCAGGCGAACAGGGACCCCCACCCCAGAGCTCTGAGAGCCAGGGACGCTCCGCTCTCTGGGGCCGCTGCCGTCGCCACGACTCCCTGGGGAGGAAACAAGGACAATATAACGAGGTGTTTGAAATTTATGAGTATTCATTTGTGTGAACAGATAAAAACCTGAAACAAGCAACAGCAGTATAATGTCACCATGGGGAATGGTGCCCCAATTTAAGCCCATATTTGCTTAAATGTTGGGAAAACAAAATGCGTTGAATTAGCTGTCGCTGTTCCATCAGACGTACACACAACTATCACTGGATCACTGTGATACTAAAGAAAACCCACAGAGGGAAGTTCTGCAGTTGTCTATGAATTGTAAACACATTCATTTGCAGCGAACCTTCAGAGATAATGATATCCTCAGGAGGCGGAAGTCACACTGAATCTAAAAATATGTGTTTCATGTCTGCACTTTATCTCAAAATTATGAGACAGTAAATCCAAATTACGAGATGACGTCTCCACGCATTTCTGTGACACGCAGCTTCGTAATAATAAGGTTAAAAGTCGGAGCACAAATGCAGAAAAGGTTCAGCAAAGTCTTGACATTTGCATAATTCACATTGATTAAACTGGCTGATGGACGACCTTCTCTTTGTGTCAGAAGTCAAAGGTTAAAATGTTCTCAGAAACAGCTTAAAGGGCTAAATGGGATGATTTAAAACCGAGTGCTCACGACGTTAATTGGTGCGAAACATTAACTTGACGAACATGAATACCAGCTCTGTCTGTGACCTCTGACCTCTGAGATGTTGCTAGAACCGGGGCGGTTTACCTCCCACATTTCAACCTTACTCATGAGAAATTTCATGTGTGTTATTGAAATTTTGTGACTTTTTGTTGAAACACTTTCACTTTTTGAATTTTATTCACAAAATGTTTCAATTTAATTTCACAAATTTACGACTTTTCTTCAAATATTTAAACTGTATTCTCAAAATATTTTCAACCCTGTTCAAATTTTTGAAATTTTTATCCTGTAAATGTTTTAAACTTAATTCTAGAAGTTTTACTACTTATTTTTCTCACTATTTCAAACTTAACTTCAAAACATTTCAATGTACGCTCAAGATTTGATTGATAACATGATTTTACAATTCTTACAGCTTTTCTGTTAAAAAAAGAAAGAAACAAATGAACAGAAACACAAATTCATTCGTCCAAATAAAACCAAAATACTAACTTAATATTCATTTTAATATACTTTTTTTTTTTTTAATTCCACCTTTTTACACCTTCTTTTCCTCTAAATGTTTCAACTTAATTCTACAAGTTTCACTACGTTCATCCACCTGTCACTCGTTACAACACAACATGGTAACTAGGCTGCCATCACATTACATTACATCAAAGTTTGAAAACTCGTTGGTTCTTCTTCCCCTTCTGCTTCCAAACCAAGATGGCGAGGTCGAAGGTGAGATGTGTCCAGCGTTACATGCCTATTTCTTGACTGTTTTTAGAGTTCACCGTTCAGGTACTTATGGCGCACTGCATGTTGTCATACTTGTCAATGTGAATGAACTTATGCTCTGAAAAGAGCAAGTGTGAATATGGAAGCAAATTGAGACACAGTTTAAGTGTACAGAAATCTTTTCTACCATTTTGGACACAATACAATGATGTAAAATATATACACATTAAAGTGAAAGTAAAGTATTTTATCATTTCACTTAAATTCAAAGTCACCCCTTCTAATTTTGTGAGCAGCTGCGTCCACATACTTTTGGCCTTAGCCTTATAGTGTAGACATTTTCATTTCTTAGAAAGTTAAATCGCCCAAAGTGTGGGCAAAAGCAGCAGTTTGACATGAAACAAAATAAAACAGTGAAAACATCTCCACATGCCGCTCCATGATTAATCTAATTTCACACTTTGTCAATTTTAGCTCAGTCCTCTGAGGCTGAGGCCTCGACGTAGACAACAAAGACGAGTCTGTGACGGAAATAGAGTCCGGGAACAAGAGCTCCATTGTGCCTCCACACTAAGTTTATCTCTGATACAAATTGGTCGCTGCCGTCCGTGTGCGTCACGTTTAATCAGATCCTGTGAGCGGCCAATAACTGAACAGTTCCAGTTAACAGGACGAGGTCAGGCGTTCGCTCTCAGGCCTGGTCGTGACATACTGACGACTATTTTCAGAACAACCTTTGGAGGAATGTGTCCAAACATTTTCAGGACGCCCGTTGTTTCCAGTGTTTCTTTTATTTGGCTTCCACTCATTCAATCAGTCAGAGAATTTACACTCCAGCACCAGAAGAAACTAACCACATTATAGATTTAGAAAAAAACAAGAAAAACTAAATCACGCGGCAGTGTCAATAACAGCATTAGCTCGGTGAAGGAAGTGTGTTCGCGGTCTGACACGGCATCGTTCTTAATCGTCCTGTCGTACTGTAGATGTCAACAACCTGTTGTTGACATCGGTGGCTTTAGCTCTCTCTCTCTGGGTTTCCTGCTGCACTGAGACAAACACCGGTCAACCTGTATCATGAAGCTGGTTATTAACCGCCTCTGTTCACTCTGAGTTTACTGACTCAGTTGCGAGTGTGACAAGAAGCATCATCAGATTTTAGTGCTCCATATGAGCATGATGATATACCTGCAGGAAAACTCGGTTAAAAGTGATATTTAACATGGCGAAATGTAAAGATCCCATAACTAAAATAGAATAAGAAGCTGCAGAAACACTGGAAATATTAAAGGAAAGCAATAAATATTATTTACATCTTTATATCTTTGTTGCCCTTCCTTCTGATGATGAACAAACTATTATGAACATGTGATGCAGTCTACTACTAATGTTTTTTTTCTTGATAAAATATTCTCTGTATTATTTCCCACTGCCATCAATGATATAAAACATTAACACATAAGTTTAATGTCACATGTGACAAAGAAAAAAAAGCAAATCCTCACATTTAAGAAGTAGGAACCATAAAATGACTATCAAAATAGTTGAAATGAATCTATTAATTGAGAAAATAATTGGCATGTTCATTGATGACGAAAATAGGGAAAACGATTTTATCAATTTCACAAGTAATGGAGATCAATTTGATAAGAATTATTTTATTACTTCTTACTGATAAACTGTTGGAAGTGTGTTAATAATTTCTGATCCCCATTGAGCAAAAACTTCACTCTTCCAGAAGAACTCTACTAATACTAAACTTTACCTTAGTAAACCAGTCTGGGCTTTTTTTCTTAGCCAGTGCTAACGTGGAGCCAAATCCTGCAATCATGCCCGCAGATGCCACCGTGGTCAGAAACGCTGCACCTGCACACACCAAGTCAAGTGAGAGCCTGTGAGACAAGAATCTGAATGACACTTTTAGTTTCAATAAATCTATGAAACCTTTTATCAAGTGAGTCTTTTCTGGAAACTTCAGAAATCTCTTACGCTGAACAAGATCAAATAAAATACCCTGTTTATGAATGTGGTTCTGACAGGAAAACCAGCATGTATAGTCTGTGTTTCACTGCCAGACTACATCACTACTTTGATTGGTCTTAAACAAAGACAGTAAAATGAGAAAAGGTTATTTTACTAAGTACAACATACTTTAACCACATGTTTAGCCTTTTGCTTTGCTTCAACCTCCCACCCATTGCTCACAAGGTATCCAATGTATATGTAAAGAAGATTTAGGTAAGTGGAGAACAAAACAAATAAGTTGATGGATTATACTTAGCCGAACATAACAGAAGAACATATTTTTAAGGAACAATCTTCAGTCACAATGTATGACTTATTTTTGAATTCTTGGTAACCACAAAAGCTTAAAATTGTAGACATTTTGAACAGAGTCTGGCGTCACGGTCTTAAAAAACAACTTATCTGTGCCGGACTGCGCTTCAAATTCAGTAGCAATAACAACTCATATTTACAGGGTGTTAGGGATTCTCACCTACTAAACAAACATTGAAATGTCTGATTTGTAAGTGGGGTTTGGTGTGGCAGAGGCAGCACGCAGCTCGACATTGCTAATGACCTCAGATCGTAGATGCTAGAAAAAGATGCTAGCAGAACCTCGCCAACAGCTACGGCTAATACCAGCTACAAGCGAACCGGCTAACAGCTGTCTTGCCTTGTAACATCTGTAGTTTGTCCTCTTCATCACTTTGAGTCTTTTCTCTCATATTCACTGCTGTGTTCCCATCAGCTGCTGTCATGTTGCCTCGGTCCATCTGCGTTAAATTACCGGATAGAAACAAGCGCCGCTAGGAACATAAGAACGCCGCGGTCTCATCAAAATGGGATTCATGTGCGTAGAAAATGCTGATTTACAATAATGAATGTAATTGTTTTGTATACAAAAATAGTGAATTGGTTTTATTTTACAGTTTTAAGTCGAGAATGTGTTTAAAAAAGAGTCACGGACACGGAATTCTGAAGCAAAGATCGTTTATTGTCCCTGAAGTGTGTTTCTGTAGGGGAAGCAATGAAGAGGTCTCATTCCGCTTCATAAAACTATTCGATTTATCATGTGTTTTATATGCAAAGTCGAATAAATATACTCTAATATTGCTATCTCTGAAGTGAAGAGAAGAAGAAGAAGAAGAAGAAAGTAGCATAACATGGAAATGCTCAAGTAAATCAAGTAGTCTGTTAATTATTTTCCTGATTAATCCATTAAATGGCAGTAATCATTTTTCACAGCCCAACGTGATGCATTCAAATGCTTGTTTTGTTTTATTCATTTAACAAAGATTTAGTTAGTGTCATATGGTGATGAAAAGCATCAAATTCTCACAATTGTGAAGCTGGAACCAACACCTTTTTTTTACCCTTTTGCTCAAAAAACAACTAAAACGGATGTCTTGTTTATGAAATTTCAAATATTAAAATGTAATGCTCCAATTGATAATAATATAAAAAATAAAAATATTTTTTAAAATCTGTAAAAAAAAAAAAAAAAAATATATGTTTATGTACTTCACTTTTATTTATTGTCTGAACCGTTTGGCTTGTTTATAAATTTTCTACATTTTGTAGAATGTGAGCTCAAATCCCCAAATACAGACCGATCTGCCAGTTATTTGTTAGTTCACTGTAAACTGAATTTCTCTAGGAACTCTTAAGCAGCTAGAAGCCTGATCTTTTTTTCTCTGCAGAGTGGTTAATCTTCGTCAGTTTAGGATCTGTGCAGCCCTGGAGTCGGAGCTCCAGCAGCTCTGCGGAGGATCAGGATGCTCTTCACGTTCTCCTCCTCCTCCTCCTCCTCCTCCTCCTCCTCCTCCTCACTGACACAGACCATCTGAACCTCAGTGCCGCTGCTGTCTAACGATCCGGACCCGGCTCACACCCGGTGCGTGTCCCATCCACAATCGGATCCGTTGCTGTCCTTGGATAATAAAGGCTGGATTATGTGAGGGGGGACGCTGCATGGGCACGAGGCGGGGGTGTTGTGGTGTTTGTTTTTATTTTTTTTGTTGTTTTTTTTCTTTTTGGATTTTGGACCCCGTGAGCCTGCGTGAGACCACGAGTTGATGTTTGTTTACGAAATATTACAAAATAAAAGCCGACGATTTTTGGATTAAAATGCAGGGTTTCCTTTTATTGTGGCTCCTGAGAAGAAAACCAGACCTGAGGATTCACGTTGGAGGCTGACTGAGCATTTGGAGAGCCTGAACGCACCAGCAGCACGCGCACAGCTCTGATTGTATTTGAATTTTTCTGTCTGTATTTACCTGTCCGCTCACCTGTGTGGACACATGTCTCAGATCCACCATGCGGCTCTGGACCAGCACCAGCACCAGCAGCAGCCGGGCCAGTACAACCAGATCTGCACCCGCAGCAGCAGCAGCTCGACCCCGGCCGCCGCAACCGAGGGAGCAGAGCCGTCCTCCTGCCCGGGCCAGAGGAGCCGGACCGCCCGTAGGAAGTGGCAGGTGTTCCCGGGGAGGAACCGGTTCTACTGCAACGGGAGGATCATGATGGCGAGACAGACCGGGGTTTTCTACCTGACCCTGGTCCTCATCCTGCTCACCAGCGGCCTCTTCTTCACCTTCGAGTGAGTAAACACAGCCACGTTTTGTCTTTGGGGATTATAATCTGAAATTTAAATCCAGTTTGAAAAAAAACAAAACCTTTAAAGGTCCTGACCTCTGATCCCCGCTGGTGTTTGTGAGGTCAAACAAAAACAAATGAGTTGAGAACTGACTGTGTTAAAGCACAGTCTAAAGGAAGAATGAACTGAACAGTATTAATAGTGAATCTGTTTATTCACTGTGAATATTCTAATATAAGTATAAACATCATCAATAATAGCTGCTGTTTGTAACTACAAACATCCTGCAATGGTCCCCTGGATACAGACATGTAAATGCCCCCCAGCCCTCCAACACAGGAGCAAGACCCCCAGACTGAGAGAGACACAAAACAACCACAATGCAATGTGATAATTTTGTCTCTTTGTGGTTGTTTTGCGTCTCTCTGTTGTCATTTTGTCTCTGAGTGTCACTGTTTTGCATCTCTTTGTCGTCATTTAGCATCTTTTGTCGTTTTGCATCTTTTTCTCATGGTTTTGTCTCTTTGTCGTCTTTTTGTCTCTTTGTCTTTTGCATGTTTCTGTTATGTCTTTGTGGTCATTTGATTGACTTTCAGAGATATTGACAGTCACTTCAGACAGAGGTTCTGACCCGGAGGTCTTGGATCTTGGGCCCATTCAGCAATCTGTCCCTAAAAAACCAACTACCAATAACAAACCTCAAATAGTTCAAATTATTTGAGCTTTCACTTTTTTAACTTATATGCTATACAAACACATGGGCAGCGCAACAATGCCTACAGTGTTTTCTGTATTTGTTGGGGTCAGGTAGAATGACTTTGTCACGACTTTCAATCAAATGTTGTCGACTTTGTTGTCAATGACTCTGGATTCACAGATTTGTTTTTCACGAACATATTTTGGACATGTGCAGTGAAATGTGGGGTTGGAAGACTCCAGAGGAGCAGCCTTCAATCAGACAATGACTCAGGTGAAATCTACAAGAAACAAGAAATGAGAGCTTTGATGTACAGCCCTCAAATCTCCTTTTATCTCAGATTTCTGTCACTAATCTGATTTTTGTTTCTTTGCTGATCCTCTTGTAGGTATCTTCTCACCTGAACATAAACTGAGCAGTTTCATTTTCCTCTTTTTTATTTACTCACTCACCGGATCTTTGAAGGTGTAAATTTTTAGTATTTTGTGACTTTTCTAGGATTCTGTCAATCTTTCGTTTCGGGAATAACTGCACTCTTCTACCTCTTCAGGCCTCTTAAAGCCATTTAATGCAGCAATGTCAAAAGAAACACATAGATGTCGTGTGTTCTATCAGTCTGGTTGAGAATAATAATCCCTAAAATCTTTTTGATTTTTATTCACTTTTTCTCCCAAAGTCACATTTAATACAAATACCAAAACTCAATGAGAGTGATATGTTTGTAATCCAGGTCCTTAATTCCCCTTTAAATCCCCATGACATATAAAAATACCAGAGTAAATGATCTGTGTCGTCAGTGGAGGCTTCAGCTCCGGCTCCTCCAAACCTCAGGCTGTTTTCTGCTGCTTTGATTTGTTTCAGTGGATTTTACTGACAACAAAAACAAAACACAGACACACAAACATATAGTGATGAGAGGAGCCGTGTTCACTGTCATCAGGTAAAAAGCTCGTCAGTTTCAGCCATAAAAGGCGTCATCAAAGCTAAATTTACCTGCCTGAGTGTCAGCTCAGAGCGACTCTCCGTTCCTCTTCGTTAACTCGATCCTGTGCTTCAGACCCGGTCCCTGCAGACCACCACTGATCCACATCTGAGCCAGAACTGAAGGATTTCATGTTTGGATTTATTCACATAACAGTGTATATTTCTTTTCAGAGTCACTGTGAAAGGATTAGTGATAGAAAAATCCATAATCACAATCAAACCTGAAACACACTTGAAATCAAATCCTCCGAGCAAAGAGTCAGGTCAGGTTGGAACAACAAGTCCTGAAAACACCAGAGATCTCCTGTGATTGGCCGAGAGTCCTCAGTTTGTTTTTGATTGTCCCACCTCCTTTGTTTCTGCAGCTGTCCCTTCCTGGCGTCAAACCTGACCCCGGCCATCCCGGTGGTCGGCGGCGTCCTCTTCTTCTTCGTCATGGGGATGCTGTTCAGGGCGAGTTTCAGCGACCCCGGAGTCCTGCCCCGAGCCACGCCGGACGAGGCCGCCGACCTGGAGAGGCAGATCGGTAACCAATGGAAACACAGACGCAAACATATGAGATCTGGGTGTGGTGTTTCCTGGACACAGCCTGGATGTGACGTTGTGGATTAGTTCCAGTCACATAGTCCTGGGCCACTTTTTATTCCCAGACCGCCCCTGGTTACAATAATCCCGAGGCCTGTACTACGAAGCAGGATCTGAGGTTATCGAGGTAACTTCAGGTTTAACCCTGGGTTTTCAGTCCTACGACGGTGGTTCACTTGTTACCGGGGTAGATCACCATGGTAACTTATGCTGAACTCCTAACCTGCTCCAGAGCAGGTTAATTTAGAGGATCAGATCAAAACCTGTCAACAGCCAAACTACTGACCAATCAGATACCTGGAAAACTGAGTCATCATTCCTACAGGATCCTGACAGGGACAAAAGAGTTTACAATAAAGTGATCAATTATAACGAGCAGTAGACCTTTATATAAATCATTTTGCTGTTCCAGACCAGCATGTGTCCACTCTATACTCTCGACTATTCTAGCTTCATTTGAACCAAACACTTCCTGACAGTGATGAAGCTTTTACTCTCCTCTTCATCACTGCAGCTCAGAACAACATCAGGACACCCTGTGACCATCATGTGATCATACTGTTTACCTTTCACCTTGTTGAATGTCATTTTTGGACGTGGTTATTACCGAACTTACCTGCAGGTGTCAGCGTTTCTTCTGACGATGTTGCTTATAATTAACAACTCCGCCTCTCTCACATGAAGCTGCTTGTACCTGGACATGTAAACCCAGGGTTCACTGAACCAGCTGATGACCTGCTTCATAGTGCTGTTGTAGTAATGTTAGGCTCAGTTAACCCAGATAACTAAAAGTTATCCTGGGTATGTTGAACTTGCTTCGTAGTACAGGCGTAAAATGTAAAAGCTGTTTTGCGAAAAGAAAATATCAGATCCCATTTTTTCATGTTTTTTTTTCCATAGCTTGTCCAAAATAAAACCAAAGTTCTTCACTATAGTCTTGATATCTGGAGTAAAGTGACCGAGCAGCAGCTGGATTTGTTTGAGGAGGTTCTCAGGGTGTCGAGAGCGACCATCATCAGTTTCTTTACTTTGAGCAGACTTTTCATCTGTTTTCATGACATACTTCTGATTTTAGCATCCAGACCTTTAGGCCATTCTTTTGTCGTTAGCGTCACCTCTAATCACCCGTGACGTCTCCTCGCTGTCAGTGTCCACGTCTGTTCAGGTTTTGTTCCTATCAGAGGGACGAAACTGTAAATCAGCTGCAGAATAATCCACTCACTAATGATATATGAGTCATTACAGGAGCCGCTCACCACCTCCTCCAGTCAGTGTGTGTGTGTGAGTGTTTAGATGTTTTGTGTGTGAGTATGTGCAATCACATGTCATCTCTTCAGTTTCTCTGTCAGAAATGCGTCTTGGCGAATCAGTCAGTTGCCACAGAAACTGAACCGTCACCGTCGAAGCTCTCTATCTATTTATGGAAACCTCTCATTATTCTTTGTTTATTTATTTATTCATTTATTTATTTATTTATCTCTGTGGCGGATACAGAATCTGTGCAGCTGTCAATCACCTCAGAGCCGGGGCCTCTCCGATGACCAAACATGGGCACTGATCTCTGTCTGGGTTTGTCTCAGCAGGACAGAAGCTGGATGTTAGTGTGAGGGGGGGAGGGAGGACGGAAAGGCTGTTCCTGATGGTGGTCAGGAATTAATTCAGCGACGCACACCTTCACACGACATCCTTACGTCCTCACGTCCTGACAAACTATACTATAAGGACACACAAGTAAATATGAAGGTATGAAGGTAATATGAGGTTCTGGCCCAGGGTCAGGATGCCACTGAAGAGACACACGGAGACAAAGAGATGAAAAAAAACAACCACATCAACAAGTAAGAAGGCCATAAAGACAGAAAAAACATGGTTGTGTTGCAGGAAGTGGAGCATCTAATATCTAAACAGCTGAAGTCTTGGTCACATCATCATTTAAAACCAGCAAAATCAGTGACTTTCAATTGAATTTCCACAGTCAGAGGATTTGCTCTCAGGTGCAAAGCAATCCCACATGAATCTTTTGTACTGAGTTTAACTTTGTTGAACTTAGACATTAATTTGACTGGTACGGAATCATCTTGGCTTAGTTGACCTTTGATGGAACGGAGAGTCCAAAATGGAGCGAAAATGTAGTTTGATTGATGTTTAGTGTGAAAGGAGTCCGTGGTAGTGATGAACCTGCAGAGAATTATCACATGATTGTTATTACCACCAATACAGTGCAGGAGCGGAAGTCGTAGCAGTCAGATCAGCTTGTGTTTTCCGGTTGTCCGTACCTACGTATGTTCCGTACTGCACCATCCATCAATCTGTCCCATTCTCATGGACGCCATATCTCAGTAACACCTTGACGGAACTTCTTCGAATTTAGCCCAAACGTTCACTAGCACTCAAGGATGAACTGATTACACTTTGGTTGTCAAATGTCAAAGCTCAAGGTCACGGTGACCTCACAAAACCCTTTTTAGCCATTACTCAAGATTTCACACAGAAATTATGACCATGGTTAATATTGTGTATGACTCTGGATAAACAGGGATGTAATCTGAAACTAGTCTGAGTGGAGGATGCAGACAACTGTCAAGCAGTCATTCTTGTTTGTTTGTTTGTTTGTTTTTTTTTCAATAATTGAACTGTTGTTTTGTGTTTGTTTGTTTTCCAGACTCTTCGGGCTGCTCCAGACCTCCTCCTCGCACCAGAGAGGTTCTCATCAACGGACAGACGGTCAAACTGAAATACTGCTTCACCTGCAAAATCTTTAGACCGCCTCGAGCGTCACACTGCAGCCTGTGCGACAACTGTGTGGGTCAGTGTCAGAGTGTGTGTCGGCTTTGCCTACTTGCCTCCATTTACACTCCGCTTGGAGGACGCATGCCGTACATCCACAGTAGAGCGCGCGCACTGAGAATTAAGTCTGGGGCATTTCCTCTGAATTGCGACACGATTGTTTGTCTTTCTAATTTTTTTTTTTTAACTCTCTTAAAACTCAGTGTCCATTTGTTTTGAACGTGCACAGTTGGTTCCCTGTAGCGTAGTAATTTGTTAGTACATTTTTTACGTCGGACAAATACGTCTGCACGTACATCCTCTGATGACAAAAACCCTCACCTATTCGCTGATGCAGAAAGTATAACACTGGCTTTAGACTCATACACTGCATCCCCTGGGGTTTGTTTCCAGCCTACACACAGATTGCTTGAGTTGGTTACAACTGAATACTCTGCAGACAGTCAGGCCTGAGAAACGGCTCCGCTGTATTTGTTGACGTGTTGACAATGTGTAATTATCGTATTCTCTTGAAGGACGCTGGAATTAACTTCAATCAAAGATGAGACAGTGAAGGGCAGAGCTCTTTGTCGTGAAGATGGAAATACAAATAGAGTCATTTATTCTTTGTAGTAAAACAAACTGTGAGACGACGTGACAGTTTTTCCTTTGCGAGTTTGAAGTGATTTGAAATTCAGTTTTATTTTCCTCTTCAGAGCGTTTCGACCACCACTGCCCCTGGGTGGGGAACTGCGTCGGACGGAGGAACTATCGCTTCTTCTACCTGTTCATCGTCTCGCTCTCCTTCTTCACTATCTTCATCTTCGCCTTCGTCATCACACACGTCATCCTCAGTGAGTAACGCCGACAACTCTGCTGCTGCTGCTGCTGCTGCTGCTGCTGCCGCCTCCTCTGCACCGTTTCTACTGTGATTCACTTATTGATTTCTTTATAAAACAACCTCTGACTCTTCAGCTGCTGCACGGATTCTTTTAATAATGTGACCCAGTCAGATCTTTTGTTCACACACACACACACACACACACACTATCTAATCTTTCTTTCTTTTTTTTAAGTTCATGTTTGACAATTAGGGGCGAGGGAAGCAACATAACGCAATTGTAATCATTCATTGCAAAAAAGGAGAATCATTTATTTTTTTTTACTATAATTCTATCCAGTAGAGTAAGTAACATAATGACTATTAGGTTTCCAACACTGTTTGTAATAAAACATCTACAAGCAAAAATCTGGGACAAAATCTTTCAAATGGGGGTCCGTGGTCTAACTTTAGTCAGTTTAGGGGTCCTCGATGTGAAGCAGTTTGAGAACCACTGATTTAAATGATGATGATTTCACTGAGAAACTTAGATAACAACCAAAAACATGACACGTGACAAATGAAAAGCGCTTCGGTTGGAGCCAAATCAGTGAAACAAACATAACAGAAGGTTATTTGAAGTCCACTCAGGGTCACAAGTAGCTCATATAAAAGGCAACCACCCTTTACAGGCAGTTCTTATGTGTAAAAAAAAAAAACACAGAGTTAATACACAACACAATGCAGACAGCAAGGATGACATTTTAGGTCTGCAGCCATGAATGAGATACTCTGTTTATTTTTTCACTAACTGATTAATCATTGAGAGGCTACACTAAGTCCCCATTTATCATTTATAAACAGTACATAAACATTTAATGACTACACATAATAATTACATCCCTGTTGGCTGATTTTCGCTCTGACATTTGAGTTCCTGATATCACAAGTTAACACTAACGACTAATCAGTCTAAAAACTGACAGATTTCTTAGTAAACCTGTGGTTGGTTTTATTTTGAAAAGCTCACCCTGTTATTTTCATCGTTGTTTTGCATATTATAGGTCACAGAGGTTGTTGTGTTTGAGGCCCGGCTGTGTCTCTTTCTGTTGTAGCTGCAGCAGCTTTTCATCAGTGTAATGGATGAATGGAAGCTCGGCCGTCGAATGTCCCGTGATTGACAGGCTGTCGGAGAGAGGCTGATACTGCAGTGTGTTTACTGAAGCCGATCGATCAGACCGCAGCGGCACTTCATGCGGACCCTGCTGGATCAGACTGTTTACATACAGAAACCTGATTACTGCTAGAGATCAGGAGACCGGACTGTGTGTTTACATGATATATGATAGTCTAAACATCATTTTATGTGTGTTGCTTTTGCTTGTCTCAGTCTAATGGGTGTTTTGAATTACCTAGGTCTTGTGTTTGTTTTGACTTTCATCTCATTGGTGTTTTAACTAGGTCATGTCTCTGGTCTCATGGGTATTTTTACTGGAAGTTGACTCAGTCTCATAGGCGTCTTAACTTAGATTTACCAAGGTCTCATATTTAAACTTGTCTCCTCTTGTAGGTTTTGACTTGTCTCAGTCCCATGGGTGTTTTGACTTTGACCTGCCTAGGTCTTGTGTTTGTTTTAACTTGTCTCATTGCAATGGTATTGAGGAAGAATATACACAATCTTCAGTGTATTCAATGTAGACTTGCTGACACCTACGAACAACTCTATAACCCTACTGAGCTGGCCCCTTGATCCTTTCATCAAGGAGAACACCCCTTCTTCCCCCTTACATCACCAACGCTTCATTGTCTTAACAACATCTTACCTGTGCATATGCTGATTCAGTCTAAGGGCCCTTCCTGCCCTACCTGTGGATATGCCGATCCAGCCTAAGAGGCCCTCCTACCCCCTTGATAACTTGAACCTAGGTGTTACACTTTTAGACCACTAGAGAAC
The DNA here is from genome assembly GCF_021018895.1 of Seriola aureovittata. Classification (NCBI taxonomy): domain Eukaryota; kingdom Metazoa; phylum Chordata; class Actinopteri; order Carangiformes; family Carangidae; genus Seriola; species Seriola aureovittata. The sequence goes on from NC_079382.1 coordinate 2,282,218, forward strand.
GTCACCTTTTGTTTCTAATTTCCTTTCTTGTCTGACCAAATGTCTGTAACCCCAGGTATATGCAAATACAGTTCTGTCCATCCCATTGTCTTCAACTGTATAACTGTCCCCTGCCCTACACTCTGGGTCAGTCTACTGCCTCATACCCGCTCTGTGTCAGCTGGCTCACCGTATCCTGGGATACCATTAAACTTCACTACAGCAAACTTGAAACTAAGGACTTGTGCCTGTTTTGTGGATTTTTTGACTCCATCTTGTCTCGGTCTCGTGGGATGTTTTGACTCCATCTTGTCTCGATCTTGTGCATTTTATGATTCAGACTTGTCTTCATCACTACTCAACGATAAAGAAATCTTGCAGAAAAAAAAAAAGTTGACCAGTTGTTGACTGTGAACTGTGCAGGGAGATTTTAATAGAAACTTAAACCAGTGGCTGCCTGGAAGGTGGGCTAAAACTTTTCATTATTTTATGTGTCTGGATCTAAAACCGCCTGCTGATCCTCCCCATCACACTCACTGGCCTAATTCTCTGTGTTCAGGCGGCTGATGTTGTTTTCCTGCCCTGCAGGTCCAAACTGTCAGGAAACTGTATCCTCGGGCTGCTTCACATTCAAACTCTAACAACCGGCTGACTGTCTGAGATAAACCCGTGTCTTCCTCTGAACACTACGCTGCTTGTTGTCTGTTTTTAGCAGCAGAGCTATAAAAAGATCCAGCAGAGTGTCGTGACTTTGATCTACAAGATGTAAATTTAGAGATCAGTAAATCTGTGTACTGACGGCTTCAGCTCATTACTGGAACCCATGCTGTTGGTGGTGTTTAAGTTTGTTGTGGGGAGTTTTTCTCCAGCAGTGAGGTCTGGAAGGCAGTATCAGCTACTCCAGTCTAAAACTATGGTTCATGATAAGGAACCTAAAACTCACTGTGCATATTCACGGACCTTAGAGGTTAATCTCTAATGATGTTGGAGATCTCCTGATCTTTTCTCTGAAGCCACTTCCCAATCGTTCAGAGATCTGTGGACTGGTTTTCATTAGTGTATCTTTAAAACTCTAAGGATCACGTTTAGGGTTGCAATATATTAATCATAGTCTGATCGTCCTATCATCACCCTGTAAAATAGCCGATATGATCGAATGTAACTATCTTCGATTCTGACAAACTTTGCATCAGAAAGATGAATGTATTTCCAGACATAATATTTGAATTAAATGATGTATGGTCGTCAGAGGAAAATGAAGCAGGGAAGCCTGGATACTTCAGCGCACACCTGACATAACGTGTGGACAAAGTAGTAAGATAGATTTCACTGTGCAGGTCAGGAAAATGTTTGTGTTGCTTAGCAACAGTCCAATACCAGTCCAGTTGATGAACTATTTGTGTTGGTGTAGCCAAATAAATGATGAAAAAATAAAAGTGTGTTGTTGCTTATTTAAGCGAGATCACACGAGAGGGAGCGATGCTGTACTGAATATCAGCACGGCTGTGATTTGGTCATAGGTACGAGGTTGCAGGCCGAGTACCAGACAATCACATGAATGCTGACAAGGACTTATGCTAATCATTATATGATGACGGCAACATACAAATAATCTATCATGCTAAATGTTTGGCTATACTAAACGTTAGCATTTCTGCATAATAAGATGTTAAAGGCGAAATGCTAAATTTCTGATCATTCAAGAGAAAAACGAGAACAGGAAAGAGCAGCAACATACGGTTGCGTATTGTCAACATAGCAATGGAAATCAATATTATGTCTACACATGATTACTACATGATTGATTTGTATCATGGATGTAGTAAATAAAAGGGGACTGAGGACGGAATACATGCTAAACATTACGAACTAACCTGAACACAGACTCTCTCCTCTCTGCAGGATCGAACCGGACGGGTTTCCTGAGCGCGCTCAAAGACAGTCCGGCCAGATATCCTTTCACCGCAGGGAGGTCACTGTTTAAAGGGTGGATGGACTCGGAGATGCCTCATGTGACTTTTTTAACTTAGTGACTCTACAACCCTGCTAAAGTTGACACACTGTTTTCACAGCTCACAGAAAATCAAAAACAGGCACTAATTACCCCTCATACATTCCTCTGTCTCTCTGTAAGTTAATAGTGTGTGTGTGTGTGTGTGTGTGTGTGTGTGTGTGTGTGTGTGTGTGTGTGTGTGTGTTTCTGATAAATCAATAGCTCTAACACCAACCACAGGTCAATGAAGTCCCATAATGCATTGCCAAGGTCAAACATTAGCCGTGCCACACACTCTGAGAGCCATACACACATTTACACCCAACTCCACCAGCTTCTTCCCTCTGCTCTTTCTACTGTTTTCTATATGTTTCTACTGTAGATACAAGTTATCAGCTGTGGTCCCAGCTCATTCACCTCAGTTTTCCTGGACCTGTTCACACTGTATGTAACAAATGAAAATAAGGTCAAATGAGGCAAAGGAACAATCAAAGACAATATAAAAAATTTTGAATTTCCTGTTAGCAATTTTCTTATTAACGCATAATTTTATGGATCCTGTATTCCTGGAAACTTTGCTCTTAATTTCAAAAAAGAAATTGCTGCTAATCAACCGATTAGCAGCAATTTCAAAAGACAAAGATATTTGCAACGAAGCCGAACTATAAGAGAAACTACAGCTTTGTTGGATATTGGCATCAGTTCATTTGTGCTATTTTTCACCTACCTTCTGCATCATTTCCTGTTTTGTTTTTTTCTCAAAAACTGAAATTAACGAGTGAGTACTTAATAACTTTCTCAGTTTCCCTTTATAATCAGTAGCAAAGCACATCAGCCTTTCTTGGAAATATTCAAGTAATAAAGAGATAAATGGCCGCTTGTTTTAAGGAAATTATTTGGAAAGTTTTTAGGAAATTACCTGGAAAATATGGAACCTGGATCTGGAGCCAGGTTGCGAAATCTAAAGAAGAATTCTCATTCAAAATTAATAATTTTTTTCTTAGTGAGTAGCATATATTCAATGCGCAAATATAAAATGTATTAGTATTTGTGGTCAGGATCTCTAGAAGGTTTAAAACTTTCTTTTTTGATACTACTGCAACAAGTTAAACAGTAAAGTTGGAAATGTTCAAATCCTGCTTATAGTGGATTTTATGTACCCGGCGGGTGTCATGGAGTAAAACATTAACAATTTGTGCACACAAAAATTAGTAAATCACATTTTTAAAACATTTTTTTGTGCTAAAATGATTATTTTCTGCTCTTGAATGATTCATTTGTGCTCACCGATTAAAAGGACATAGTGATAAAGGGTCAACCCACTCATTTTACATGTGTGATATTCAGTTTACTTGTCTTAGTTAATCCTGTACAGCCTGTGGAAACCGATGTCTGATGTTTTCTTTGGCTCTGCAGCAGAAAATAACCAGGGTTAGGACTTGAGGTGTTGCAAACTTGGTGTGGAGTTTGAAAGACATGGCTGTTTACCAGGCATGGAGGCTCTAATTAAAGACAAAGATAAATGTAGGCTCCTGTGTTTTTGGACTAAAAGTCAGGATATATCCTCTTCTGCTGCTCAGACTTTAACCATTCAGGGAATAAAATTTGTATCATCTACTTTGTTTTTGTTGAGCACAAACTTTTAACCACATGTCTCCAAAATCCCAGTCATAAAGATGTGTGATGACAATCCAAACATGACGTCTTGTCCTTGACTCTGTTCTGCACCGTCCTGGAGGTGGTGGTGTGTTTCTTCTCCGTCTGGTCGATTGTTGGTCTGTCGGGGTTCCACACCTACCTGATCAGCTCCAACCAGACCACCAACGAAGATGTGAGTATAAAAAGCCTTAAACTGTGGTCCGAGGACCAACGGGAGGCCCCTCCCTCCAGGAGGAGGGGGACTAGTCTGATTTCAGAATGGTTACCAATGACTGTTTTTGACCTGGTCATGATATTTGTGTTTATTAACTGGACCAACATTCATGTCTGTCTTTCTGTCTTGGTCTGGTCCTGGTTCAGATTAAAGGGTCATGGTCCACCAAGCGAAGTAAGGATAACTACAACCCCTACAGCTATGGAAACATCTTGACCAACTGCTGTGCTGCTCTATGTGGACCTCTGCCTCCCAGGTCAGTATCATCCTCTGCTGCATCAAACTCAGGACAATCAGGACTAAACTCAGGATGATCAGGACTAAAGTCAGGACTAAACCCAGGACTATCAAGACTAAACTCAGGATGATTAGGAATAAACTCAGGATGATCAGGACTTAAGTCAGGACTAAACCCTGGACTATCAGGACTAAACTCAGGATGATCAGGAATAAATTCAGGATGATCAGGACTAAAGTCAGGACTAAACCCAGGACTAAACTCAGGGCTAAACTCAAGACTAAACTCATGACCAAAATCAGGACCAAACTCGGGACTGTCAGGACTAAATTCAGTACTTAACTCAGGATCAAACTCAGGACTAAACTCAGTACTATCAATGTAAAGTGTGTAAACACTATTCCTTATTCCTTCAGCTTCAGCCACTGGACAACCAATTACAAAAATATTCAAACTTTATGAAAACAGCTCGCCTCACACCTTCCATCATATCTACTTCATTTTTTTCTCTTCCTCCTCCTCCTCCCTGAGCTGACGGTGTGTTTCTGTGTTTAATGAGGACAGTTTTCAGCTGAGACCTTGCTTGAAATAATTACACTCTTCTTTTCCCTCCTCGTCCTCTCAGACAGTTTCTCGCCGCCCCCCTTCGCTGCCGACGAACTGAGCTGCAAAATTAATCAAAAAGAGAGTCTCAGGATGAATCGCTGCAGTTCATCTTTGAGAGAGAGGAATAATATCGGCCTCCTCCTCATCAGTTTTTATGTTTCCATCCACAGACTTCTTCTGTCAAATTACAGCATTTGAGGGGATAAACTGTGGGATCCATCTGCAGACACTTTCCCCTCTGTCCTTACTGCTTTCTCAGAGTAGCTGGTTTGAACTGTTTCACTTAGCTGGTCTGAAATTTAATGGGAGCAAAGCATAATTAAAAGAGGAGTGGATTTGGGAAATATTACCATACAATCTTAGTTATAATATACACCGCATGCCATTTAAGGGTTGCTTCACCCAAATTACAAATACATAAATGAGTAAATAAAAATTTTAAAAAGCCATGTAGAGAGGTAGATTTAATTTGAGATAGCTCTGTGATATTTCACCGATACAATGGAGGTGAATGAATTTAAACAAAATCACATTTAGACCAGTGGTTGCCAACCTGTGGCCTGCAAAGGTACTGCAAATGGACCGACAAATCATTTGCTATACAGTACAATTTTGGTGAATGTAATTATAGAAAGAATATATACATTTGTATTTACAAATAACATTTTTAAAACAAAATCATCTTTAAAAACATTCAAAATATTTAAAAAGTCATGTTTTTTTTCCTCAAATTTAGGCTTATTGCTGTGACAGGAACTTTTATGTTGTTGCTGGCCGGACCACATCTTGTACTTGTTTTGTTCTCTCAGTCTGATTTAAAGGATTACATCATGGCAAAAACAAGTATCAAAATGGATAGCTGGTTGGCAACAGGAGGAATTAAAAGGAAAGAGAGTCGAGAGACAGATGATGAATCAACAAGTGACCTCCCCCCGTCAAACACAAAAGATAAATTGAGTTTCTCCTGCTTTCAGTTCAGTCCTGAATGTTTGATCGTTACCATTAAAAATAAAAAGTTCTCAGAGAAGGCATCATTTGGCCTCCATATTTTTACAGGGTTTAATGTGGGCTGCCAACATTTTGGAGATTTTCAAGTGGGACGTGACTAGAAAAAGGTTGGAAACCACTCACTTAGATAATTCAACCACAGTGTCTATAGTTTTCACTGGAACTACTTTCTACTGAAGAAGTAGTCCCTATGAAAACTGTCCACAGTTCTGTAGTCTGTGGAAACCACCCCACCCCAAGGCGGGTGATTGGCTGTGTGCCAATGTAGTAACCAGAGGAAAAAGATGGTTTGATTATTGATTGATTGATTGATTGATAGATTGTGTGATGGAGGCTGACATGAAATCATTGGCGAGACGGAGGAGTCTGCACAGATTAAAATAAATATATGAAGGATGATGGATGACAGAGAGCAAGCTGCCTGAGGGAAGGATCGTAGAGAGATGAATTTTCAAAATAAGAACATGTGTTAGCAGAGGAAGAAGGTGGAGATGTTTTTTCTTCTTCCAGGGCTGAACATATGGAGACTGATTCATTACACAGTCTGTGTGTGCGTGTGTGTGTGTGTGTGTTGACAGCTTATTAACATGTTGGCTTCACCTGCTGCCATCCATCTGCAAAAACATGCCTGTTTCAGCTCAAGTAGCAAAGGAACAGCAATGCTTAATTTTTCTTATTATTTTTATACGATATTTAACTTTTGAATATCCATTGCCCACCTGCTCAAGCCCCTGTATCTCCCCAAATAACAAGTCATTTTAAAAGGAGGAGGTGGTGGTGTGTTAGTTTGTCAGAAAACTAAATACAAAAATAGACAAACAGACAGAAATTGATAAGATGCCATTCACAGAGGCTTGATAAGATGTATTACTAATTTATAAATCATATACTACAGCTTCATAAATCACTTATAAGCCATTAATAAGAACAAATTTTGGGTTGCCAGGTTTTACAGACACCTTTTCTTTTTTTCTATCTTCTGAACAGCTGCAGCACATCTGGGCCGCAATCCATGTATAAACTGATTATTAACATTTACAACTGAGGACCTGATGGAGTATTTTATGAATGATTTATTAACATTTATAATTGCATATGACTGACTAGCTTTTGCTAATGGCTCATTATAAATTGAGAAACTCAGCGAAGAGGCTTTAATTGCAGTAATCCAGTGGAGAAGAAATAAAATCACAGAAATCTGTATCAGTAAAACTAAAAACTGAACCACACAGGACTGAATGACCTTGCTAACAAAGAGCTGGCTGAACATGTGGATGCACGAAGTGATAACAGTTTCAGTTTTGTCAGAGTTTAGTTGAAGAAAGTGTGCAGACATGTAATTGTCCTCATGGCTTCACCGCTGTGCACATCAGCATATCGTCTGCATAAAAGAGACGGCAAATGTCATGCATAGACGAAGAAAACAAAATACACTTTGGCAAAATGTGTTTTATCAGAACGTCTTACCAATAAAGCTTGAATTTGAATTGAATAACAGAGGTACAGTTTTGCTGTAAACTGACTCAACATCTCCTTGTGTCCCAGTTTGATTGACAGGAGAGGTCTGATCCGGTCTGACACGCCTCAGACCACCTCCCAGTCTAACGGGACCAGTGGCAGCAGCTACGCCTCCACTCAGCTCCACAGTCACAAGGTAGGTGGAGGACCACACCACCTCTGACTCTGTACACCAGAGTGACAGTTGATCAATACTGACGTGATAGATTATATAAATCACCAGGACATGGAGGGAAAAAGATGCACAGCTTCTCTGAATAGAAAAACAAATCATTTACAATCATTTGTGCTTTGCTTAATTCAGCAAATTACAGTTTACTCCTTTCACACATCACAACATGACGAGTTCTATATATGATAAAACCAGTCATGTTACAAATTCCAACATTTACACAGCGGCATGCAAATATTTGGGCACCCCTGGTCAAAGTTTCTGTTACATTGAATAGCTAAGTGACAAAAGATCTGATCTACAAAAGGCTAAACGATGACACACTGGTCATCTATACCCATATGTATATGGATAAATGCCTTATAAATTTTATTTTATAATTTATAACAATTTTATATCAGACTACAAGTAAGGATTATTTTCATCATGATTTAATAACCTGATTATTTTCTCAGTGGATTGATTGAATGATTGTATGGTTTATTAAATTTCAGAAAATTGTTTTTCAAATTCAAAGTGACACCCTAACAATGTTTGTTTTGTCCAACCAACTGTCCAAACCTCAGGAGTGTCATAAATGAATTAGAACGATAAAAGGAAAAGCAGCAAATCTTCACATTTGAGAATCTGGAACAATGAAATGTTTGGAATTTTTGTTCAAATAATGACTTGTATAAAAATACTGTTAGTTAGTTAGGTAGTTATGTTTTGTTTTTAAAAGTCTTCATCTGAAAAGGAACGAGTGGTGTGGAGTAAAAAGTAGAATATTTCCTTCTGAAATGTAAAGCGGAATGTGCTTTCCATTTTGCAGCTGATAAAAAACACAGAATCAGAAGAGACAAATTCCTCAAACCTCTGCTCTCTGTCTCAGTGTGATCAGGATCAGTGTCTCCAGAGCACCAAGTTTGTCCTCCAGGCAGCAGCCACTCCTCTGCTCCACAGCGACCCTGTGGTATTGGCACCTCTGCCAGGAAAGACCACCACCCTAGGGGGCCCCTGTGCCTACCTGGCCCCCACCCAGCAGTCCCTGCCATCCTGCGGGGGAGACGTCTTGACCATGAGGGACGCTGCTGCCGACTCTCACTGCCACCACCACCTCCACCATCACCACCATCACCACCACCATCACCTCGTCAGTCCAGAGGAAACACCATGCACCACGCCGCAGGGCGCCCTGCCTTGCCCCGCCCACCTGCACCTCCACCCCCAGCCTCACCCACCTGTCCCCAGCCCCGCCACCCTCTACGATCCTGCCAGTCAGGACGCTCTGCACGAGGACTCGGTCAGAGGGCTGGTCAAACTCAGCTCTGTGTGAACCAAACTGACCACACTTAAATTTAACCTCCGTTTGACCCTTGTTTAAGTTTGGTCTCTATAGAGTGTGTTTCCATCCACCTGAATTTATTCATATTTTTTTCAATCTGTGCATTAAAAAACTTGAAGTGGAAACACCAGTTTTCACAAAATGTTTTTCCTGTTGTCTGAAGAGACAAAATCAAATTTCTTTTGTCCATTTTCTGGAAGTTCGTTTCAACTTTGCGCAAAATGGGAAAATGGATGGAAAATTGACCGATGACATGACAGAGTCTATCGTTCCAGGGCAAGTCAAATGGCTAATTTCATTTTTTTAAAGACCTGTTACATGGGTCAAATATGTTGTGGAGTATAAAAAACTATATTGATCTCTGAGAGGTAGATGAGGTATAGTAGAATGTCTCAAAAATGTTAATACTCAAGTAAAAAATCTGAATCTCCAAACTACTCCAGAGTTGCTAAAAGTCTCTTCTGCAAACAGGCGACTTCTCTCTTTATGTCAAACATGACATTTGGTGGTTTTTAAAACCCTCTGCAGTTCTTTTTGGTCAATTTTTGCTGACTTTCTCTGCGTTCATTGTTATTTAATCAGTGCTTACCTCACATGCTTGGTGTATTTTCATTCAGTACAAACTCAGCTACTGTTTCTGGTTTAAATTATGTCAATTTAACAAAATAAAGAGAAGTCAGGAACCCAAAATAAACATGCAAAATAACAGCCAATGTACAAATCTTTAGTGATAATGACTCAAAGTATTACTATAGAATGGGTTAAGGTTGTAAAAGATATTGTTTCACTTTTTATACGCACAAACACGGCAGGAAAAATGTTGTAAATGAAACTATAATAGAGTCTGTTTACATTTATAAGTGATTTAATCCCAACTGGTTTTTGTGCCTTTTTCATTGAAAGTCTGGAAGTTAAGAACTGAAAAAATTCATGATTCACAGTTGTAAACATTTCTTTCAAAACCGTTTTTATATATAAATTGGATGTTATGTGAAAAGCTCAATTTCAGCATTTTCAACTGGTTTTCTCAGCTTGTCTCTGCATGATATCTAAATGAAGTTATGATGGTACAAATATGCTCACGGACTCTAGAGGGTTTTAAACAAAAATAAAGTTAATGTATTTGCAAAGGATCAGGTTTGAATGTGGAAGTTAAGCAAGATGGTGTGTAAATTAAAAACTGAAAACTGAGTTTTGAATGAAGAAGAAGTCGCCAAATGATTTTGCTTTTTGCTTCCAGAGAGTATGAATGCCAAAAATACCTAAAATATTCAGACTTTTAAATATTCAGGATGACCTGTTTTACCATTTCTTTATCTGAGGTGAGACTGCTGCTGGACCAAAGCCATATTATGTCCTCATTCACCTTCTGCTTCTGTTTGTTAAACCCTCTTTTTTTCATTTCTCCAGGAACTTGACTTCACCCTCTTTCGTAGTCTCTGTGGACTTGATGAAGTCAATTCTGTGTCCTGCCACAGTGGACATTTAATCCAGAATAAGCTAGTCCAGTGCCAAATGGACATCCGCCTTCAGCTGCAGTCGAACCAGGACCAAAGTCACGACTGACTGTTTTTTTTTCACAAATCAAGTGGCTGCTCCAGGCAACTTAGTTGTGAAGTGTTTCAGTGATTATGTGGAATAATGAGGACTGACTGTTATTATCAGAAGAGCTAACCTGCATAAATCTTCAGGTTTTCATTTGATTCATGTAAAGCAGGAATCAGGACTGAGGTTCACATAGAACATCTGCAGACCCGAGTTCATCAGCTTGTTTTGAGCGAAGCACCAATACTGCCACATGTTCACCCGGAGTTCACTTCTTTAAATGATAATAATGAATATTAAAGGCCGGTCACATCAGAATTTAAAATGGCAAAATCAGTGGAGTTGCTCGCAAAAGGTGAAGAAAATCCACATAAATTTGCACCATTAGCCAGTATCAAACTGTCCCTGAGTGCATAGAAAATGGAGGAAGCTATTGTAGCTCATTAGCTGTGTGTCATCATCCAGTTTCCTTGAAGCCCCTCTGTCATAGTATAAAAGAAAATAAGAGCAATGGTGACACTGAAATCAGTGGCAGAAATACTGTATGTCCGTATGTTTGAATAAGTTGTGTGAATCATCCCTTTAGCAACCGAGCTAAGCTAACGAGCTAAGGAGTTTGCTAACTTGAAACACTTGTTAGCTACCCAGAAAGCAAAATATATCCAGCTTACTTGCGCCACATGCTTGTGTTTCTTCTGGCCCAGTATATGCCCTGTTCTGAGAACGCAAATCTGATCCATATGCAGCATGATTGTAACATATGGACAAATTCTGGCGCACACAGAAAATCTTCCAGTTGTCAGCCAACACAGGAGGATAACAGCCTAGATCTGCCCAGATGTGGAAGTATATGAGCCAGACTTGGGCTGAGGATTCAGGCATATGTTGGGCCAGAAGTTTCTTTTTGCTATTTGCATTGGGGAACGTTATTTCCTTCCCTCTTTTAAGAGGAGGAGTGTGGAGTGGTAAACAAATTGTCTGGGGCAGAAGAGAGAAAATAGAGCCAAAATCCACAAGCTATTAGGATGGTATAAATACGTTGTTTGCATGCATAAAATATGTGAACTTCTTGTCCCGTTAGTGACCAAGCTAACCAGCTTGCTAGCTAGGTCTTGGAGCTTTTTTTTTTTTAATCATTCTTCAGTAATTCTTTATTGAATTACATGATGAACACAGTTGAGAAATGTCAGGGGGTCCAGTTCAGAGAAAATAGATAGAACTGACTTGCACTAGCATGTTCCCCGCTTGCTTAGCAGTTAGCTCACTGTACAGCAGTTCACCAGCTAGCCCTGCAATATGTTCACTACATCACCAAGCTTCTACACCAAATATTTCACTATTTCACAAAAGAATGAATTTTGTTGTACTACTACTATTAATTTTGGTGTTCCCATTTTATTTGACACAAACCTAAATTTAGGAAGCTGTTGTAGCTTATTAGCTGTGCATCAAAATCCAGTTTATTGTCATCAGAGTACTGCTCCATAACAGAGACATGGTTTACACACAGGAAGCAAACAGAAGGAAATCAAACTAATATAGCTTTTAAAAACCTGCTGAGACTGTCTTGTTAGCGACCAAACTAAGCTACAGGACGAGCGAATTTGCTAACTGAACTGTTAGCGTAGAGAGAGCTCTCTTTCTCCTCCCCTCTTCACAATTTATTGAAACTGGTAAATAATGTTGAACAAAATACCAAAACAGTAAGTACATCATCAAGCTTAAAGCACCAAATATTTCACAGCTTTCTGGTGAAACCAGGTTCTGGTGAATCCACCTGAATCTCCAAACAAACTAAACTTTATTTTACATTTTAGTGAAGATCCCACATGCAGACCAGTGGATGTATCCTGAGATAAAGATTGTGCTGTGACATTCAAAAAGTTGTGTGGCTCACTTGTTTTCAGTCTATAAATACAGCAGATATCCTTGTGTTGTAGCCACTCAAAAAGAAAATTTCAATGGGAAAATCAAAACTAAAGAGGAGAAAACTTTGTGGATACAACACTGAGACACAGATCTAAAAAAAAAAAAAAAAGTCTTTAAAAGCATTGAATTCACTTCCCTAAAAAAGCCTTAAAAGCTTTATATTTCATTTACAAAGATCTTGAATATTTGGTCTTGCCTGCTGTAGACTGGAACATCACTTGTCAAACTCACATTTAAGCAATTAAATTATTTTTTAAGTGATTAATCACTCCTATTTTTCTGCTCCTTATCTGCATCAAGGTTGCATTAGTTAATTAATTTTATAACTAGGAATTGTTGTTTTATACAGTTGGGATGAAAACGTGATATTTGACAATAAATTCATGTACTTAGGCCTTATTGTTCCTGCTGTTTTCAAAGTTTTAAATTGCATCCTAATGCTCTTGATCCTCAAATGGTCTTAAAAAGTCTATAATGTCATTTGGTGAAACTTGCAGAAACCCTGTGGCATCTGTCAACAATGTGAGATATAATAATAAGCAATAAATGCCTTATTTTTTATTTTAGTTAGATCTGTTTGTCATCAAAACAAGAGAAAAATCCACCCAGAAGTTTTGCACAAAACCAAGATAAAGAGAAAATAATCACTGATGTGAAGGTTTTCTGATGTGCTGGAGACAGATGTCTTGATAGGTGACTTGTCTTGACCACTGCCTTCTGGGAATTGTAGGTCTAAAAATACAGTGCAGCTCTAAAGCTCTGGTGCAGCTGATATCAGCAGAGATGAACTTTGGTTTCCAGATGTTGACCAGATGTGGATGCAGGACTTTATGAATGAATCGTTCATCATGTTACCTTCACTTTGGGGATGATGAATTCATCCAATCAGCTCTGGAAAGACAGACTTGCTAATTGGACGATTGTGTGCTGCTTTGCATTGTGTCCAATAGTTATGAAAAAAAAACTGTTGTATTACCAACTGTGGATTTCAATAAATACGCTTTTTTAAATGGAATAACTTCTTCTTTATTTATAGTTTAAAGCATAAAGGATGAATCACGTTCAACTTGGCAGAATCACCTGGATCTATACCTGGCCAGGGGTGACCAGGTAAAGGTTCAGGACCCTGGATTAGAACTTCTGTAGGAAGTGAATGTTATCATTTTTTGTTGTAAAATCAATCAAATGACTACAAAGAGATACAAATCAGATGTAAAGGACTAAAAAGAGATATAAAATTAAAAAAAACATTGTCAAATGGCTAAATAGAGATGTCAAATGACTAAAAAGAGGCGATGCAATTAATAAGAGGCACAAAACGCCCTCAATGACCTCAACTAAACAAAAAACAGGAAGTGATCATTTTCACAGCTTTTGGATTAATGAAAAAAATAATTTAGTCAACGTTCTAGGTGAAAACAAAAAACGTATATGAAGAATATGAAATTTAGCCAATAACAGATCATATAGCCTATACACAATGGAGAATTCAAATGTGTGTTATGCTCTAGGATGTTAAAACTAACTCCTAATATAAATTGTCCCATTAATGAGTACAGATTTTTCTTTATTTGTCGAAACATAATTAACTGGCAGCTAGCTTTCTCAGACAAAGTAACATCGACACATAACAATGTGACCCAAATATGTCAATCTTTCGAAAATTAGTTCATCCCAATCGCTAGGGGGAGATACAGACTATGACGTAGATTTACACATAGTGTCGTTATCTTCCCGAGTAGCCAATCGGAGAGCTCGGTTCGGCAGTAACCTGGAAACAGTTGCCAGCTTCGCCTGCAGTGAAGAAATCAGTTTAATAACGTCTAGATTGAGAGGGGGAAATGAAGCTAAAACGTTTGTTTCAGAGGCTGAAACCTGAACAAATGAAAGGTACAACTCATCAGAAACACAAATATACAAGAATCCGGTCTTTAAATCTCCGTGCTATGTCGAAGTGACGAAGCAGAAAACGACAGGGTTGTGTTCTTTTGTTTTCTGATATTTTAACAGTTTTTAGATCCAAAACCGTTCAAGTCAGCTTTAGTTTTTATATCTGACAACACCCATGACAGCTCTAAATGCAGAGTTACAATCATATGTGGCATAAAAATATGATTTTTGGCGCTGAATTGTCATGGTGACTACGCCTTTACATGACCGTAAACAGCTGAAAGCGCGGCAGCGGGAAACTGACCACAAATAAACATAAACACCATCCCATACATATATTAATATGTATTGAAAGCTTAAACAAAAACAGATTGATGTCAGACGCTTTAAAATACTGAAATAAGAACGAAAATACAGTTGATGTCGGTTCATACTTATCCACTCTAACTTGACGGAATATTTGGTTGCAAAACCAAATGATCAGATATTCAAACCACTTTGTGTTTACATGACAATTTAAATGCAGTATAAACAAGTTATTTATGTTTTATGTTTCTCTTAATCCGCTAACATTTTATTACGGAAATCAGATTCACTTACTATGGCAACTTCAACATTAATTTTAACTTTATGACTCTGTTTTATGACAGTCAAACGCCAGTTTAACCGCTTTAAAGTGCCAAATATATATATTCTTTTGTCATGAGAAATGTTTCATAAGCGGTCATTTTAATAGTTTTGTAACACCGGTTTTGGGCAATTTCGTAACCCCGCATAAACAAAGCCGTTTGAATTTCCCGCAGTAGTTCAGGTGTCACGTGAACGTGGCTCGCAGCCTGATTGGCTGTGTCGCAGCGTCAGTTTAAAGAGCCAGCACGAGCTGTGTTTTCATTGGCTGGCCGCGTTCTAGCGCCAAGATTTCAATAAAAAGGCGAGGGGACAACAGAATCCACTTCAGTCTTTGCTCTTCGTCTGTGTCAGCTCTTCGTTAGCTTAGATTTACGCTTTCCTCTTTTTACGTTTAGTTTCTTAAGTTATATTTTATTTATCCGAGACCAAAATGCTTACTGCTCGCAATCCTCTTACCGTCAGGGATGAAAACACACTCAGCATCCAGACCAGCAACATGTCGCTGGACAAAGAAAACACGGTGAGAAGAAAAAACCCTAAAACTTACGTTTCATTTTCTTTTGAATGTTAAATTCTTGTTAACGTAAATAAACTTAACTTAACCAGAAGTTTACGCTTTAATTTTTTAGGCGTGTTTAAGTTAAACATAGTGGCAGCCATTTCCTGAACAGTTCAGCCTATAAGTGACTCAGATTGATTCAGTATTTGTCTGACGTGATGAAATCAAACGTATGGACTAAGTATTGCCACTAGTTTCTGGTCACTTTAATGATTTCTGGTCATTTATCTTTAAAGCCTCCGAGTCTGAACACCACCCGCATCCTGGCGTCTAAAACCGCGCGGAAAATCTTCGACGATGCTGAGGTAAGTGACTGAAAATCTACTGAAACCTTCAGTATGTTAAACTAATCTACCAGATGAATAATCTATATTCATATTAAAGTCAGTGACCGTAAATTTGCTTGTGTATTGTGCTCATATGGCGCTTAAAATGTCGGTTCTGGCGCCAACGTGGACAGTCAGCTGTCGCTGATAAAACTCAGCTGTTGCTCCTACGGGCTTTATTCGTCAGAGGTCATTTGCCAACATTTAGAAAGTTTATAAAACATTAACATGACAAAGTTTTGGCAATGAGAGGTTTTTCTTCTCATAGATGTGTGCAGGTTTTAGTCAAATGCAAATTATTATCAACACTGGATAAGTTCTCATCAATAACAGCTGATCTTAGATCAATAATCATAAATGTTAAAATCTTCATATAATACAAAATGTGCATTTAGTAGAAGATGTGAAGCATTTATCTGACTGGCATTTGTGTGTCAAATATTATCTGAGACATTAGGTTTCGATTAATAAGTCAACCCCAGCATTATGCGTTAAACTGTGTTGAACCACGGTTTAATTTAAAAAGCAGCCCAAGTGAAATTTGACCAATTAAAGCATCAAAATCAAAGCGTCATCAGACCAGTTATAAAATGTGTAGCAATGAGTTTGTGGTTGACACTGTTTGCTTTTCAGCCCAAAGCAGTGAAGAAGAGCAGCAGCAGTGAGGTGGAGCCGCTGCTGAAGGAAAACCCTCGTCGCTTCGTCATCTTCCCCATCCAGTACCACGACATATGGCAGATGTACAAGAAGGCCGAGGCCTCGTTCTGGACCGCAGAGGAGGTACGCATGAACGCCGCTGCACTCACAAGTGTGCAGTACTGCACGAGTGAAGTGTTGCTGTGACCCTGCTGTGGTCACCTTCATGTGATGCTGACGTCTTGTTTGTTCAGGTGGACCTGTCGAAGGACCTGCAGCACTGGGAGTCTCTGAAGGACGAGGAGAGGTACTTCATCTCTCACGTGTTGGCGTTCTTCGCCGCCAGCGACGGCATCGTCAACGAGAACCTGGTAAGGACGACCGGCCTTAACTGAAACATCCCTAACAGCAGGACGGTGATTGTTGATGTGTTACTGGTTTGGGATCAGCTCTGACTCCCCAGTTCATCTGAACAGCTGTCAGGCATCACACCGTCTCCTGCTGCTGTGTGATTCTGTTTTAAACATCAACCAGCCTGTGTCCTCATCTTGCTGTTTCACTCTGTGACCACCAGGTGGAGCGCTTCACACAGGAAGTGCAGGTGACAGAGGCCAGGTGTTTCTATGGTTTCCAGATCGCCATGGAGAATATCCACTCTGAGATGTACAGCCTCCTCATCGACACCTACATCAAGGAGCCCAAGGAGAGGTGAGCAGATCCTGGCACTCTTACTGGTCTTGGTGGTTGGTATACTGTTGTCTCTACTGGCCTTTACTCTTGTCTGCACTGGTTTCTACTGTCTGACGGTGTGTTCACTGACCCTCAGGGAATACCTCTTCAACGCCATTGAGACTCTGCCCTGTGTGAAGCAGAAGGCCGACTGGGCGCTCAACTGGATCGGCAACAAGGGCGCCAACTACGGTAAACCTGCTCCCTGGGACTCCACATGATGTTTGTGCTCCTGGTTGATCAGGTTTGGTATTGATCAACTATATCTGTTGTTGATCCTCCAGGAGAGCGTGTGGTGGCCTTCGCCGCAGTGGAGGGAATCTTCTTCTCTGGTTCGTTCGCTGCGATCTTCTGGCTGAAAAAGAGAGGCCTGATGCCCGGCCTGACCTTCTCCAACGAGCTCATCAGCAGAGACGAGGTGACGACCTGATGTTACACTTCATCTGCTTTTAAGAGACCATCCATCAGCTCAATTAGTTTTCTCTAAATGTGTTCTTTCTTCCTTGTTCTGCTCTTATCCAGGTCATGTTTAATGATTAATCAATAATGTCTTTAGCAATTATAGTTTTTATATCTGGGAAGTGCTGGGAAAATGTGATTCTTAGACTTGGTGAATAATTTGAGGCCTCATTGTCCCTCCTGGTCTTTATTGACAGTTTCTGCAGGTTCATTAAATTTAAGACTTTTTTTTAAAACCAGAGTCAAATTTAAACCCTGTTTGATGGTTATACTGGTATAAAGGTGTTGAACCAGCAAGACCACAATTTATTTACATCACCTTTTGTTATATATAAAGTCAGGTCTGGGGAATTTCCAGCCAGTTTCTGCTGAAATCAGACGAATCGTTTCATCATTGGCAGTTACACTTTATCACCATTAGAGAATATTTTAAGACTTTCAATACCTTCTAAGATCTTTTTAATAAACTTCATTCAGTGCTTTTTAAGGACTTTTAAGACCTGCAGATAATTATGATGTTCATGTTTTGGCCAGTTTGACCATGAAATGTTTTGTTCAATTAAAAATTTAATCCTTTGTTTTAGCTTTGATTTTTGCCTCAAATCAAATGTCTTGATTTTTCTGTATGGATCTGCTTGTTCGTATAAATTAGTGTGGTGGTCTAACTGTGTGTGCTGGTTTCAGGGTCTGCACTGCGACTTCGCCTGTCTGATGTTCAAACACCTGGTGAACAAGCCGTCAGAAAAAACAGTCACCAACATCATCAAGAACGCCGTGGAGATCGAACAGGTCGGTCGACAGTGACACAAACAGATGAATGTGAAGATCCTCGACGTGTCTGTCTGGTTCATTGGCTTTTCTGGCCGTGGATGCTTTAACTCGCTTTGTTGAACTGTTGTTTTGTTTATGTTCAGGACTTTCTGACCAAGGCTCTGCCCGTGAAGCTGATCGGGATGAACTGTGACCTGATGAAGCAGTACATCGAGTTTGTAGCTGACAGACTGATGCTGGAGCTCGGCTTCTCAAAGGTAACAACACCCCAGCTGAACCACAGCTCCCGGTAGATCCAGGAATGAAGTCTTCATTATTCCTGCTCAGCTGGTTTGAACATGCAGGCCTCTAAATGTTTGTCATGTAGATTGAATTAGTCCCAGAAACTGCTGCAGGCTGATCAGCTGCTTCCAACCAGCACAGCCAGGTTGAACATGTGATGATGATTCACAGCGTCTGCTGGATCCAAAAATTCAGCAATTCAAAAAGTGAATTACATCGGTTTAAGTGATACTTTAAATTTAGCATTCAAAGCGTTGCTGTTCCTCATCAGACTGTTGATAAGACACGATGAAGGCTTAGATCTGACTCGGACACTCGCTGCCACTCTAACAGACAGTCACTGTAACTTGTGCTGCGTCAGAGGCAAGTTTGTTCATTTATTCTCCTGCTGTTGGCACAAAGTTTTATAATCGGAGGTCCCTGCTGGTATTTCATTGAAATATGACTTTAACTCTTCCTAGTTTAGGTCACCTATACTCACCTGATAAGTAGGCCAAGTTTAAACTCAGAGCAGCTGGTGTAGCGGCCTCCTGATCCTGGTCTGTACTGTGTAGGTTTGTAGATGAGGATCAGGTCTGTGATGATGAGAGGCGCAGGGGTACGGACCTCAGCCGGTGATGGGGGCTGAGTGTTGCTGCACAATCTGCTCAGAGAACAAGTGGTTCACTGACAGACCACAGCAGCACGAAACAGACGCCAGACTGAACAGACCTCAAAAAGTCCTGCAGTGCTCTGGTTCAGGTCTGACAGTAGACCAGGTGCACTATAGTACAACTGCTTTATAGTTATACAAAGCAAGGCAGAGCTTCACTCTGAGGGGGAACTTTACCCCTCAGGCTTCCGCACAGAACTCATTTTCAGATCCTTTTCATGTGTCGACCGGAGAATAAACTGACCTCTGCTCCGTCTCGTGTCTCTGCAGATCTACCGGGTGGAGAACCCCTTCGACTTTATGGAGAACATCTCCCTGGAGGGAAAGACCAACTTCTTTGAGAAGCGAGTGGGCGAGTACCAGAGGATGGGCGTCATGTCCGGCCCCACAGACAACACCTTCAGGCTGGACGCAGACTTCTGAGGACAGAGGTGGAGCGATCCACACTCAGTCACACACTTCAGCCAGAGAAACCAGGTGATGCTGAACGCCATTGCTCCATTCTGTAGGAGGACAGCGGTTTTACGATCTAATTTAACATAAGCCTGTCACCCAGTGCGTTCTGAGACGCGCCTGAGCACAAAGAGGCTTTCAGTGTTGTATAGAACATGAAATGTTCTGCACCTCAGCAGAATTGTGATGAATTAAAACTTAATTTTATCTTTTATTATAAACCATCAGAGCATTGAGGCCGTTGTGGTATTCGTGCGGTAAAACTAACATGTTTTATCTGCCCATTTGTAATGACATGTAACCTCCAGATGTGTATATTAGTACTTTTAGATCAGTTTTGTATCGTAGGTTACTTTTGTGAAATATGTACAGTTTGAGTGTTTTTTTTAATGCTGGTGCTTGATTTTATAATTAAATGTGTGTGTGTGTATATATAAACCTGATCAGTTTATTTTGCCTTTTTTCAAAGCTTTTATTTACAAAAGAAGCTGATTATATTTCGTTTATTTTTTATTTTTAGTTAACTAGCTTGATTGTTAATGGATTTATAGAATTACATATCAACTTGTACCTGAGACCTGGAAATCAAGATTTGATTAGATTTGTGCTGTAGCTGTGGTATAAGCCTTAGCATAAAAAATATACTGAGTCATAAAATTACTTTTAGTTTTTTTGGGGGGGTTTTCTTTTGTCTTTATTATATTTACACATGTCAGATTTGAAACCAGGACGCTATGGTAAGGACAAAGCCTAAATGATATTCGCTCTACCAGGTGAGGCATAAAAACGTCATAGTATAGCAATGCATAAATTATTGTATAGTAAGATAAAATATAGTACGTCACCAGCAGATCAAAGTTTTTCCCCACTGCTGGTAACAAAGCATGAATCAAACTCCTAAACAGGTTCATGTGGTTAGTTTATTTGATCTGGTCACAGATTAACAGGAAGAACAGTTATAGAAGCACATACTGTAGATCAGTCCATTGATATGTTTCAGGATGAAACTTGACTCTATATTTCTTCTGATTTTAATATAAAGATGTTAAGCTGTTGTAAAGTTGTATAGCAATAAACTTGTTAGCTCCTAACACTGCTCCGGTTTAAAGGATGTGAGGTTATTATTGCTGCAGCAGGCACTTCCTACCAATATATACATTTTACATAGATTGTAAAAACATGTTCAGCGGATCTTGATGTCCAGCAGCGTGACGTCTCCCAGCACCTCCACCTGGTTGATCCGGCTCAGGTCCTTGACTCTGTGTTTGTAGTCCAGCTGGTGGAGCCCGTTAACAGCAACTCTGAACTGCTGAGAGTCACAAAGGATGATCATCTGCAGAGGAAACACACCACAATCATGAGGACAGAAGGTTCCAAGGTCCATGACGCTGATTTTACATGTAACATTGCAACAACTATGAATTTATTCATTTATATCATGCTGATCCCTTTCTCTTTATGCTGATTCTAAAACCAAGGGACTCATCTGAAAAGAACAAAATCCATCTAATGCCTGATCAGCGGGAAACTAAAATACACAATAACAAATTAAACAATACTTTTTATCATTTCCCACAGCCCAAAGTGATGCCTTCAGGTGTCGCGATAAAATCAAAAGAAATTCGAATTCAAAAAGTATCAAATCCAAATAACAAATAATTGATTCATCAATAATAAAAAATTATATTAAATTTACAATTTAATGCATTCAAAGAGTGCTGCTTTTCACAGTGTTTCTCTTAATTAATCCACTAGTTGTTTGTTAAATATAACAAATTCCCAGTGCACAATGAGATGACTTTATCTGTCTCGTGTGCAGGGTCAAAGGTCATGATGTACCTCAAAGTATTGTCCTGTACTGAAGGGGAAAGAGCCCAGCTTTTTTTCTTCAGGGCCCCAGCACTCCGACAGGAAGGAGTTTCTGACGAAGGCTCGATGCTTTAGACGAGGGTTGAGATGAAGAGCAATGTCGCTGCTGCCCGCCGTTCGCAGGTTCACACCGAAACTGAAGGAAACATGTTGGAAACATGTCGGAAACATGTCGGAAATACAGCAGAAAAACATGTTCAAACTACTGATCTTTATCATCTCTAAATGTTCAGGATCCTTCAGTCGTTTTTATC
The DNA here is from genome assembly GCF_021018895.1 of Seriola aureovittata. Lineage (NCBI taxonomy): Eukaryota > Metazoa > Chordata > Actinopteri > Carangiformes > Carangidae > Seriola > Seriola aureovittata. Next base: position 2,303,913 of record NC_079382.1, read on the forward strand.
CACATAAAGAATTTTTCCCTTTTTTGTTACTTTTTTTCAACATTTAAGTTATTAGTTAGTTTATGTCAGGATGAATAAGAAGTGAAAGTAAAACATCACTCTGTAAAAATACTCTGTTCCAAAAGGAATGGAGTATAATCAGGAAAATGTACTTAAAGTATGAAAAGTAATAGTACTCTTCCTCCACCACAGTTTTTTCCTGGTCATGAAAAGTCATTCAGGTGATTTACCTCTGTGCTTTGTGAGTGGTTTCTGCTTTGATGGTGATGCTTCGTCCGACGCTCAGTCCTTTACCCAGATCACCTCTGAAAGGAATACTCTGCAGAAAACAAGGTTCCATCAGTCAACAGCCAGTATAAATACTTCAAGCTCACTGCTGCAGTGTCTCATCGACATTATCTCAGCTATATCTGCAGTGATTCATTGATTTGTCCATCCACACAAAAATAACTGAAACATTTTTCAAGCAAAAATGGCAAATATTAGCTGGTTGCAGCTTCTGAAATGTGAAGATTTTACTCTTGTATGCCAGGAAACTGAATCTCTGGGTTTGGGCAGTTGGTTGGACAAAACAACACGTGAAGAGGTCACATTGGAGTTTGGGAAAGTATAAGAGGTTGTTCACAATGAAACTGATGGGACATTTCTGGTCGCCCCAAAACAAGACATTTGAAGAGGTCATCATGGCATTTTCTGCCATTTTTTTAGACCAAAACTGAATCAATCAACTGAAAAATGAATCAGCAGATTAGTAGATAAGGACAATAATCATTGTAAACCTCGAACTGAAACTCACCAAGTCGCCTGACGAGCAGCTTACCAGCTGGAAGAGGAACAAACAAGAAAATCTGTTTAAATACAATCATAGATAACAATTAACATAATGTTCCCCCATTCATCATTTAGTAAGTAAACATTTTAAGTGTTTGTTCTACATACTTTATACTATAAAGTTTATAATAATTTACTATACTCTCGTTCATTTTCCTTTTATACAGCAGCCTGATGTGTGTGTCCACAGGAGGAGTTAGAGTTGTTAACAAATACATTAACTAAACTTAGGTCTGATTAAAGCTGCATTACAGTCTGTTAGAAACCATTTTACAAACTGATTATACAGGATAAATAGCTGGATTTATAGTAAAAGTACCAGAACTGTTTCCACTGCAAACATCAGACAGTTAATTATTTATCCTTACATTCATCTCTGAGTCCTGGCTGGTCAGACTGGCTGCAGGAGACACTGAAGTCTGAAAAACAACAAAGCCAAAAACAACAGCTCATAAACTTCATCACAAGTTTCATCACATGAAGAAAAAACAACAAACTTTACTTTTATCAGATGCTGTCGTCAGAGAGCAACTCACAGAGCTCGGGGGGAGGACGCCCACAGCGTCAACTTTGATCTTTCCAGAAATGTTGAGGGTGTCGACTCGCTCCAGATCCACTCTGTGTTTGTACTCCAACACGTGTCCTCCGTTCACAGCCACCTGCAGCACAGACAGCACAGTACTGTGATCCTGCACTGCAGTACAAGTACTGTGATCCTACACTGCAGTACAAGTACTGTGATCCTGCACTGCAGTACAAGTACTGTGATCCTGCACTGCAGTACAAGTACTGTGATCCTGCACTGCAGTACAAGTACTCTGATCCTGCACTGCAGTACAAGTACTGTGATCCTGCACTGCAGTACAAGTACTCTGATCCAATACTGCAGTACAAGTACTCTGATCCTGCACTGCAGTACAAGTACTCTGATCCTACACTGCAGTACAAGTACTCTGATCCTGCACTGCAGTACAAGTACTCTGATCCAATACTGCAGTACAAGTACTCTGATCCTGCACTGCAGTACAAGTACTCCTGATTAATCAACTAATGGTTGCAGCGCTAATCTAAATTATTGACAAACCTTGAGTAGTAGAACCTTAGTAGCTGTTGCTTTTGATCATATCACATGATCTTCATCAGAAGATACAGTATGCAAATGTAGATGTTTCTGCTGCCTCCAAAGCTTCTAACTCTACTGATATCACATGTGCTCCCAGATTAGCCACCTTATTGATTTGTCAACTGCTGCTTCAAGAATTAAAGTTCAAATCTGGCTTATTGTTTTCAGATGCTGTTGGAGGTTTGTTTGATGTCTGTAAACGCAGCAGGAATAGTTTTATCATTTTATCATCATCTTACAAACAAACATTTCAAACTCTTCATTTTGCAGGGGAATTTACTGTGAAATGAATCAAGAGCATCAGTTTAAGCATCCTGTGGCGGCCGAGCTCTCACCTTGAACTTGTCTTTCAGGATGAGGATGATGAGTTCAAAAGCCCCCCCGGCAGTGAAGGGATTCTGGTACAGGATCTCCTCTCTGCCCCAGCGCTCCGTCTGCAGTGTGTTGCATACGATACACGGTGACCTCTGAAATCTCGGGTTGAAGTGAAACGCCACGTCGGCCCTCGGCTTCACGCTGCTGCCACATGTGAAGTCCACCTGAAACCTGCAAGACAGCGCAGAGGGACGACAGGCGAGTCAAACATACAGAAGAAAAATCTGCATCATTTCAGATTTAAAACAGGGTTTCAGTTGTTTCTGGTGTTCACCTAATTACATTTTTGTCTGTACCTCCAAACTGTGTAGGACAATAAATCCTATGAATATAGTTTTTCATTAACATGACCTGGAGCCATGTATGGATTACTGAACAATCCTACAGGGCCGAATGGTCAGAGGGCCCCTGGACCAGAAACTCTGTATGAAGAGACAATTAATATTTCACAAAGCCCTGTCAAAACACACAAAACAACCACAAAAAGACAAAAAAAAAAAACACACACAAATAGACACAATACGACCACATGGGAGGGGCATTTCACACGTCTCATAATCGGTCCATGTTTGGACCCAGATAAACAACAGAAAACTGATGGATAGATTAACCAATTAAAAAATAAATCATTTCTAATTTGCATTTTTATGAGTGGGTGAGCTGAATGACTGAGAAAAATATTGAAGACATTTGTGAATGAAATTGAAGGCTTTTTACATCTTAACAGCCTCTTTTTTTTTTGAAGGAACTGTATTCAATGCTTTCTAAGACTTGTGGAGACTGGAAAATAAAATTTAGTCATGTCACCTGTCTGTTTGTAATGAAGCTGTAAACACGGGCGGATCATGCCGGTGTTAAAGGTTAAACAAGGTTCTGTGCTTGATAATTTTGTGTTGTGTGTACTCACCTGTCAGCATTAGATGGTACTGAGCCCTGAATGAGAACCATCTCCCCCGGTAGCAAACCACCCAGGATTGTCCCAGCGAAGGGAATCACCTGAAGAGAAAAACATGTCAGATGTAGGCTGTCAGGTGAGAGGGACCACACTAAACACATACAAACATATGATGAGAACGAAGGAGATTCAGAAGAAATGAAGAAAAGTTTTGTGAAAAAGGCGGAAAGAAGGATTTCGTGTTTGAATTCGACATCAAACATCATTTAACCTGCAGACAGAACAGTCTAAATAATACATAGAAGATATCTCTGCAAACATAAACTGGCTCAAATGTTTAGAGGGTCAGATACTTGTTATCATATATGACCCTTTGAGCCTTTAACCGTCATGTTGTAATGTTAGTAAATTGATATTTTTAATGTGAGGATTTGATGCTTTTCTTTATTATATATGGGAGTAATCTGAATATCTTTGGGTTCTGGGCTGCAGATTTCTGCGGAAATGTCATTTTATAAACAAAAACTTCATGAACTTATCCAGAAAATTATCTTCTTACGATTAATTGAAAATTAAAGTAATAATTAGTTCCAGACAAATGAAAATTAAAAGAAAAAACTTAGATTACACTGATATAAACCAACTGCATTTTTTTGCCTAAAAGTGACAAAAAACACATCTACCTCTGAACGTTTTGTATCGCCACACCAAACTCCATTGGAAATTGAAGGTGTTTCAGTATTTCCTACTGTGTCTGCAATTGTTAAAAAGCGACACGAGCAGAGTTAAGACTGTACATTAATTAAATTAAATCGCTCTCTCCGGCATCGGAAAACACCGAGCTGGGCTCATATTCTAACAAAATGACTTTTAAATAAAGAGTCCAACTGGACTTTGTACTTCCGTCTGGCGAAACTGAGCAAATTTGCTGAAATGAAGTTATTTAGTGGGAGAGATGTATGACACATTCACCGTGAATAATATCAAGTCGATAAAAGTACTTCTTCCACGTTATACGACATTACAGCTGATGATAACGAATTAAAGTGGGCGCTTAGCTGAGATGCTAGCTAGCTCGCTCGCCGACAAATCCTCGATAAATTGTCAATTAAACGGTCATGGCGACAATGAAAATGAATCGAAATAGATAATGGTTATTAAGATGAACAAGTTAGGTGTCTTACCGGGTTTAAAAACGTCTGTCTCGGGTTTGAAATCGACATTTTGGAGCAGAACAGCTGGAGACTGCGACTAGTTTGTTTTTCTGTTTACTTCCTGATCAAACGTCAGCACGGTTCACAGTTACAAGGATGAGACAGAAAAGATTTCGGTTTTTACACACGACTAAGATCTTTTATTAAATTAAAATTTTATTTTATATAGCAGTTGATTAACACGGTTAAAATTGCCTGTTAGAAACATGATAGTTGCTGTTTAAATATTTTATTTTATTGCCGATTTGGAGTCAGCGTGATAACGCAGCTGTCGGCTCCTTACAGAATGCAGAGGTTTCGTAGAAGGTCAGTCTTCTGATTTCAATAATTACTTATTTACCTCAACCCAGTTTATCAGGCAGGTCAAATAACCCCAGTGTGACTTGCTGGTTTCATTTTTCATTTCCAATAAGAAACGACAAGGAAAATATCGATTTAATTCATAATTTATTCGTTTAAAGTGTGGTCATTAACTCAACTGTAAAGCTCTTGGTGTCTGATAAACTGGAAATGTTTAGCCATAAACGCTGCATACAAAGTTTCATACATCTTGTTTGAGTAATTTACCGTCTCTCCTCAATAGTTTAGTAATATTACGCTTCTTTTTGGTAGTTTTAGGACTTTTTAGTATTTTTACTAGTTACTAATAGTTTTGCATCTTTAAGTCATTTCATGTCTCATTTGTCTTGATTCAGTTTGACATATAAACAAAGAGCAGGGGTCTTCTTCATAGGCTTTAACAGACTGATTTGGCAGTTTCCTTTAGAAAATGTGAACAAATGAACAGATATATTGGCCATTACACGTATTGCAGTTGCACTCAGTGTGTTATCATTTCTCAGCCTAGACCAATAATTTCAAGAAAAGAAAGTAAATATTTGCCCAAATGTTTTTAGCTTTAAACTATTTAGATATATGCTTTTATTATCCCCTAGGGATATTTCATTTGTCCATTAGCTCATTGTTGATTTATTCATTATTTTAAAATGTGAAAATCTGTAAGTTAAACCTAAAGCTCTCTGTTGCATTTAAACCCAAACTATCAACAGACACATGGAAATGAACAGAATCAGGGCTTTGACCAAACACACTATCATTTAAAATTTTATTAGAAAAAAACTAAACATCTGTACAAATTGAACACAAGCAACATAAAATTCCTTTATAAAAACATACTAATATAGCAGATTTTATGAAGAACACAAAACTCTAAAAAGTTAGTTTACACATAAGGAGGTAAAAAAAGAAAAACTATATATAAACAATTCTGGTCCATGCTTTACGAAGTTACCAAGTTAACTGCTGAATTTAAGTTGCAGATCCATGGGCTGCAGTATCCTTATTGTCTGAAAATCTCATTATTATTATCATTATTGTTATAATAATAACCACCTACAGCTGACAACCCAACATAAATTAAAATTAGGTCCTGTACAACAGTGATGATCCATCTGTTTCTACACTCAGTACATCCACCTGTGGATTTTCATCCAGTTAATAACACATTTTGGCCTTTAATTTAAGAGTCTACTTTCCTCCCAGAGTGGAGCAATGGCCTTCAGCATCACCTGGTTTCTCTGGCTGAAGTGTGTGACTGAGTGTGGATCGCTCCACCTCTGTCCTCAGAAGTCTGCGTCCAGCCTGAAGGTGTTGTCTGTGGGGCCGGACATGACGCCCATCCTCTGGTACTCGCCCACTCGCTTCTCAAAGAAGTTGGTCTTTCCCTCCAGGGAGATGTTCTCCATAAAGTCGAAGGGGTTCTCCACCCGGTAGATCTGCAGAGACACGAGACGGAGCAGAGGTCAGTTTATTCTCTGGTCGACACATGAAAAGGATCTGAAAATGAGTTCTGTGCGGAAGCCTGAGGGGTAAAGTTCCCCCTCAGAGTGAAGCTCTGCCTTGCTTTGTATAACTATAAAGCAGTTGTACTATAGTGCACCTGGTCTACTGTCAGACCTGAACCAGAGCACTGCAGGACTTTTGGAGGTCTGTTCAGTCTGGCGTCTGTTTCGTGCTGCTGTGGTCTGTCAGTGAACCACTTGTTCTCTGAGCAGATTGTGCAGCAACACTCAGCCCCCATCACCGGCTGAGGTCCGTACCCCTGCGCCTCTCATCATCACAGACCTGATCCTCATCTACAAACCTACACAGTACAGACCAGGATCAGGAGGCCGCTACAGCAGCTGCTCTGAGTTTAAACTTGGCCTACTTATCAGGTGAGTATAGGCGACCTAAACTAGGAAGAGTTAAAGTCATATTTCAATGAAATACCAGCAGGGACCTCCGATTATAAAACTTTGTGCCAACAGCAGGAGAATAAATGAACAAACTTGCCTCTGACGCAGCACAAGTTACAGTGACTGTCTGTTAGTGTGGCAGCAAGTGTCCGAGTCAGATCTAAGCCTTCATCGTGTCTTATCAACAGTCTGATGAGGAACAGCAACGCTTTGAATGCTAGACTTAAAATATCACTTAAACCAATGTAATTCACTTTTTGAATTTCTGAATATTTGGATCCAGCAGACGCTGTGAATCATCATCACATGTTCAACCTGGCTGTGCTGGTTGGAAGCAGCTGATCAGCCTGCAGCCATTTCTGGGACTAATTCAATCTACATGACAAACATTTAGAGGCCTGCATGTTCAGACCAGCTGAGCAGGAATAATGAAGACTTCATTCCTGGATCTACCGGGAGCTGTGGTTCAGCCAGGGTGTTGTTACCTTTGAGAAGCCGAGCTCCAGCATCAGTCTGTCGGCTACAAACTCGATGTACTGCTTCATCAGGTCACAGTTCATCCCGATCAGCTTCACGGGCAGAGCCTTGGTCAGAAAGTCCTGAACATAAACAAAACAACAGTTCAACAAAGCGAGTTAAAGCATCCACGGCCAGAAAAGCCGATGAACCAGACAGACACGTAGAAGATCTTCACATTCATCTGTTTATGTTACTGTCGACCGACCTGTTCGATCTCCACGGCGTTCTTGATGATGTTGGTGACTGTTTTTTCTGACGGCTTGTTCACCAGGTGTTTGAACATCAGACAGGCGAAGTCGCAGTGCAGACCCTGAAACCAGCACACAGTTAGACCACCACACTAATTTATACAAACAAGCAGATCCATACAGAAAACTCAAGACATTTGATTTGAGGCAAAAATCAAAGCTAAAACAAAGGATTCAATTTTTAATTGAACAAAACATTTCATGGTCAAACTGGCCAAAACATGAACATCATAATTATCTGCAGGTCTTAAAAGTCCTTAAAAAGCACTGAATGAAGTTTATTAAAAAGATCTTAGAAGGTATTGAAAGTCTTAAAATATTCTCTAATGGTGATAAAGTGTAACTGCCAATGATGAAACGATTTGTCTGATTTCAGCAGAAACTGGCTGGAAATTCCCCAGACCTGACTTTATATATGACAAAAGGTGATGTAAATAAATTGTGGTCTTGCTGGTTCAACACCTTTATACCAGTATAACCATCAAACAGGGTTTAAATTTGACTCTGGTTTAAAAAAAAAAAAAAAAAAAAGTCTTAAATTTAATGAACCTGCAGAAACTGTCAATAAAGACCAGGAGGGACAATGAGGCCTCAAATTATTCACCAAGTCTAAGAATATCACATTTTCCCAGCACTTCCCAGATATAAAAACTATAATTGACATTAGACATTATTGATTAATCATTAAACATGACCTGGATAAGAGCAGAACAAGGAAGAAAGAACACATTTAGAGAAAACTAATTGAGCTGATGGATGGTCTCTTAAAAGCAGATGAAGTGTAACATCAGGTCGTCACCTCGTCTCTGCTGATGAGCTCGTTGGAGAAGGTCAGGCCGGGCATCAGGCCTCTCTTTTTCAGCCAGAAGATCGCAGCGAACGAACCAGAGAAGAAGATTCCCTCCACTGCGGCGAAGGCCACCACACGCTCTCCTGGAGGATCAACAACAGATATAGTTGATCAATACCAAACCTGATCAACCAGGAGCACAAACATCATGTGGAGTCCCGGGGAGCAGGTTTACCGTAGTTGGCGCCCTTGTTGCCGATCCAGTTGAGCGCCCAGTCGGCCTTCTGCTTCACACATGGCAGAGTCTCAATGGCGTTGAAGAGGTATTCCCTGAGGGTCAGTGAACACACCGTCAGACAGTAGAAACCAGTGCAGACAAGAGTAAAGGCCAGTAGAGACAACAGTATACCAACCACCAAGACCAGTAAGAGTGCCAGGATCTGCTCACCTCTCCTTGGGCTCCTTGATGTAGGTGTCGATGAGGAGGCTGTACATCTCAGAGTGGATATTCTCCATGGCGATCTGGAAACCATAGAAACACCTGGCTTCTGTCACCTGCACTTCCTGTGTGAAGCGCTCCACCTGGTGGTCACAGAGTGAAACAGCAAGATGAGGACACAGGCTGGTTGATGTTTAAAACAGAATCACACAGCAGCAGGAGACGGTGTGATGCCTGACAGCTGTTCAGATGAACTGGGGAGTCAGAGCTGATCCCAAACCAGTAACACATCAACAATCACCGTCCTGCGTTCAGGGATGTTTCACGCTTAAGGCCGGTCGTCCTTACCAGGTTCTCGTTGACGATGCCGTCGCTGGCGGCGAAAAACGCCAACACGTGAGAGATGAAGTACCTCTCCTCGTCCTTCAGAGACTCCCAGTGCTGCAGGTCCTTCGACAGGTCCACCTGAACAAACAAGACGTCAGCATCACATGAAGGTGACCACGGCAGGGTCACAGCAACACTTCACTCCTGCAGTACTGCACACTTGTGAGTGCAGCGGCGTTCATGCGTACCTCCTCTGCGGTCCAGAACGAGGCCTCGGCCTTCTTGTACATCTGCCATATGTCGTGGTACTGGATGGGGAAGATGACGAAGCGACGAGGGTTTTCCTTCAGCAGCGGCTCCACCTCACTCTTCTTCACTGCTTTGGGCTGAAAAACCAACAATGTCAACCACAAACTCATTGCTACACATTTTATAGCTGGTCTGATGACGCTTTGATTTTGATGCTTTAATTGGTCAAATTTCACTTGGGCTGCTTTCAAATTAAACCGTGGGTCAACACAGTTTAACGCATAATGCTGGGGTTGACTTATTAATTGAAACGTAATGTCTCAGATAATATTTGACACACAAATGCCAGTCAGATAAATGCTTCACATCTTCTACTAAATGCACATTTTGTATTATATGAAGATTACAACAGTTATGATTATTGATCTAAGATCAGCTGTTATTGATGAGAACTTATCCAGTGTTGATAATAGTTTGCATTTGACTAAAACCTGCACACATCTATGAGAAAAATAACCTCTCATTGCCAAGACTTTGTCATGTTAATGTTTTATAAACTTTCTAAATGTTAGCAAACGACCTCTGATGAATAAATCCCGTAGGAGTGACAGCTGAGTTTTATCAGCGACAGCTGACTGTCCACGTTGGCGCCAGAACCGACATTTTAAGCGCCATATGAGCACAATACAAAGGCAAACTTACGGTCACTGACTTTAATATGAATATAGATCATTCATCTGGTAGATTAGTTTAACATACTGAAGGTTTCAGTAGATTTTCAGTCACTTACCTCAGCATCGTCGAAGATTTTCCGCGCGGTTTTAGACGCCAGGATGCGGGTGGTGTTCAGACTCGGAGGCTTTAAAGATAAATGACCAGAAATCATTAAAGTGACCAGAAACTAGTGGCAATACTTAGTCCATACGTTTGATTTCATCACGTCAGACAAATACTGAATCAATCTGAGTCACTTATAGGCTGAACTGTTCAGGAAATGGCTGCCACTACGTTTAACTTAAACACGCCTAAAAAATTAAAGCGTAAACTTCTGGTTAAGTTAAGTTTAGTTACGTTAACAAGAATTTAACATTCAAAAGAAGATGAAACGTAAGTTTTAGGGTTTTTTCTTCTCACCGTGTTTTCTTTGTCCAGCGACATGTTGCTGGTCTGGATGCTGAGTGTGTTTTCATCCCTGACGGTAAGAGGATTGCGAGCAGTAAGCATTTTGGTCTCGGATAAATAAAATATAACTTAAGTAACTAAACGTAAAAAGAGGAAAGCGTAAATCTAAGCTAACGAAGAGCTGACACAGACAAAGAGCAGAGACTGAAGTGGATTCTGTTGTCCCCTCGCCTTTTTATTGAAATCTTGGCGCTAGAACGCGGCCGGCCAATGAAAACACAGCTCGTGCTGGCTCTTTAAACTGACGCTGCGACGTAGCCAATCAAGCTGCGAGCTACGTTCACGTGACACCTGAACTACTGCGGGAAATTCAAACGGCTTTGTTTGTGCGGGGTTACGAAATTGCCCAAAACCGGTGTTACAAAACTATTAAAATGACCGCTTATGAAACATTTCTCATGACAAAAGAACATATATATTTGACACTTGAAAGCTGTTAAACTGGCGTTTGACTGTCATAAAACAGAGTCATAAAGTTAAAATTAATGTTGAAGTTGCCATAGTAAGTGAATCTGATTTCCGTAATAAAATATTAGCGGATTAAGAGAAAAATAAAACATAAATTACTTGTTTAATCTGCATTTCAATTGTCATGTAAACACAAAGTGGTTTGAATATCTGATCATTTGGTTTTGCAACCAAATATTCCGTCAAGTTAGAGTGGATAAATATGAACCGACATCAACTGTATTTTCGTTCTTATTTCAGTATTTTAAAGCGTCTGACACCAATCTGTCTTTGTTTAAGCTTTCAGTACAGTGACTATTATATGTATGGGATAGTATTTATGTTTATTTGTGGCCCGTTTCCCGCTGCCGCCTTTTTAGGTGTTTACTGTAACGTAAAGGCGTAGTCACCATGATAATTTAGCGCCAAAAAAAATCATTTTTTATGCCACATATTATTGTAAATCTGAATTTAGAGCTGTCATAGGTGGTGTCAGGTACGAAAACTAGAGCTGACATGAACGGTTTTGGATCCAAAAACTGTTAAAATATCAGAAAACAAAGGAACACAACCCGGTAATCTGTCGGTTTCTCATCCGTCACTTCGACATCACAAACAGATTTAAAGGCCGGATTCTTGTGTAATTGTGTTTCAGGTGATCTGAATGTGTTGTACCTTTCATATGTTTAGGTTTCAGCCTCCGAAACAAAGGTTTTAGCTTCATTTTCCCTCTAAACTGGCGAAGGTGACTTATCAGCTGTTTCTGAAGAGGAACGCTCTGATTGGCTGCTTGAGAACCTGTAAAAACAAGTGAACAGTCGGTGTCGCCACCTAGAGGCCAGGATGAGTTGATGTTATTACATTGCAATAACATCTATACAAACATTTTTGCTGCTCTTTTGTTTATACAGTTTTGGACCCCACTGTATGTTTGACGTTTAGCAGCAGTGGAAACTACATACAGTTACTTATTTCAATTTTATGTCACTTTATACTTCTATTCCACTACATTTCAGTGGAAAATATTGTAATTTTTTACTGCACTACCTTTATTGTTAAAGCAGCTAATGTGCTATCATGTAAGAGTATATGAATATATTCAAATTGCCACCTACAAATTGACATGTTTAAACAAAGTACAGTTTAATAGAAAACAAATGTAAACTAAGGAGGTGATCACAAACATAAGCAGAGATGCAAGTATTGCGTCACTAAGAAGGGTCTAACGTGATGGAGGCAATCTTTCTTCTTTTTTTTTGTATCAATCATATTGACACTAGCATTGATACTAAAGCAATTGTACCTGTATCAGAGTATGTTTACAGAGTTGCTACTTTTGCACAAGTAAATTATTTGAGTAATTCTTCCACCACTGTCATTTTCTGCTGGTAATATAGGTAAATGTACTTTTTTATTTCCATTTAATTGATAATATGATAATAATAATATGGATAATAATAATACAGATTAATAATACAAAATGATAAGATAAGATAAGATAAGATGACATAAGATAAGCTTTTGTTGATCCCCAGAGGAGAAATCTGGTACTTACAGAAGCACAAGGACAGAAATAACTACAGGTAAAGGTTAGGATAAAAAAAACAAAAAACAACATAAATATAGGTATATAAAATGAAATTGAGAATAGATATAAAAACTAGAAACTATGCAATTACATGGCAAAACATATGACAAGTGTTGTAAACTAATTCTGTCTAGCACTGTCTCAAGCAAGCAACAAAGTCATCATGGTATAATGATTAAATTGTTTCTTTACCAATTTCAAGCACTTTACATGAGCCAGAAACATCATATGTTCCTTTACAGGTTGATTACTTTGCCTCTACCAGACTCCTGTTTTTTTTTTTTTTGTTTTTTTTTGGCTTCAATAATTTGTTTATTATTACTAAGAATTAGGACTTTAAATTTAGTCTTGGCACATTTGGATAAATCAACAAATGTGCTTCAGTCTGGCCCCCATTCATAGGTTCCTGCTTTATAGATCACTCACCCAATCCGAAACGATATTTTGATAAAGTGTATGTTTGTCTTATACAGCGTGTCCCTGTTTAAAATTGTGCTGCAGTGCCACTTGCCGCCACACGATGCTGTTTCTCTGGTCACTTCGCCTCCACCAGACTCCTGTGTTTTTTTAAGGTTTTTTTTTTACGTATTTTATTTTTATTCATTTTCTTTGGCATCTGCTGAATGTCGGTCAGTAAGGTAAGTAGGCGGGTACCTCATCAGCCAATGACGCGACCGTCCCACGTTCCAGGCACAACGTCAACTTCTGCTATTGGTCACACCCCCTCAGCACTGGCTCACGATTGGCTCAGCGCTGTTACCGGGTGGTGTGGGGAGAGTGGTCGGTGCTCCGGTTGTATAACATAACACGTAACAGGCTCGCTGTCGCCGAGCAGAAACTTTAGATACGGGACAATGTATGTGTTTATATAAAGAAACGCAGCCTAGAAAACTGAATTAACCCCTTTCTTATCGACACAGCGGTGTTTAACCGTGTTTTTACGGTCGCTATAACATTTCTGACCTAAATCCACACAGGAAGAAGCTTATGAGCTACACGGGAAAATAATTTTTTAAAGGCCATCTGGGAGATTTTCTCATGGTCATAATTTATCTCACTGTTTGAGTCAAATACACTGTATGACACAAAAATCTTAAACCTCTGTCAGATTGTAAATAGGGGTGAGTTTGGAAAAGTTGTGGGGTCAGACTGGGACACAAAGATATTGACTAAAAAATGTATTAAGACACATTTAAATCCCTGATTCTCATCAAACAGCACATGATTAATATCCATTGTTTATTCAGTGAAATAAATGAAAATAAACAATTATATTCTAAATAATTTAATATAATTTTGAGGAGAAATGAAGTAAATGCAACCCCTTCAGCAAACAGACATAAAAAGTGAACCGTTTGTCAAATGTCAATGCTCAAACCTTTGCTCACAACTGTAGGAGCAAGGCTCCGAAACTGAAAGAGACAAAAATATGCATTTGTGGTCATTTTTTGTCTCTTTTATGGCCATTTGACATATATCTTTGTTGTAATTTTCCATCTTTTTACACAAGAGACATTGTGTGTCTCTTTGTGGTCAACGAATTAGTCCATTGGTGGCTGTTTGACATCACTGTGGTCATTTTTCATCTTTTGTGTCTCTGTGGTTGTTTTTGTCTGCGTTATGTGTCTCTTTTTGGCCATTTTGTGTTATTTTGTGGCCATTTGTGGTTGATGAAAAAGTCCAGCCTCACACATCAATCACTAAAGTGAGTCAACGTACCAACTAAAGTTGTAGTCAGTGTTTTTGGGTCGGCTTTCCGCCCAGTTGAACTATTTTTTCTTCAGTTGTGCAGGTTATGGATTTGTGCAAGTTGATATTATAGGCTACTCTTTATCAATCAAATACAGAAACACTGGTTGTAGCTTCAACAAAATGCCTATGTGTAATATATATTCTGGTTTTACCACTAACAGTAGTAACAGTAACAGTAGTTTTTTGTGAAATATGCTTTTTGCCTTGTCCCAAATTAGTTGAGAACACACTTCTTGAACTTCTAATCTTGATAACCACTAAGTCTGGACATGGTGAGTCAGCTGCTAATAGAGTCCCTAACAAATAAACAAGCAGTTTTTCACGATCAGCGGAAAAACTAAATTAGCCAGAGTTAGCCTAGCAAGCATGTTAATTTACCATGTTAGCAATGTTAAAATGCATTAAAAAATAAAACAAAATGTCACTTGATGAAATGTACAGTGAAAAAGAAAAAACAACAAACTACCACTTATTTTCATGGTAAATTTTTATTATAAAAGCCATATTCTTCACCATTGCTTACAGGCAAATGTTCAGAAATGGGATTATTCTGATAAAAGCCATTATTATTAAGAATAACATTTAATAACATGAGGTATTTTCTTACTGGCTACACTATGGGCCAAATCAAGCTATCAAAAACAGCATTTTTTTCCTCAACAAATGTTTATTAAATAATAATAATATCGTGTAAAGCAGAGATAGTAGGTAGTATCACAGTGAGGAATACTGTCCACTGACATTTTTAAAATATCAATAACTCGTACTGTCAATAAATGCAGATTGGAATACACGTAACATTCATATAGATATCAATATATTTACAATATTTACAGTCACAGACAAATAAACATAAGTAGGCTAACAATAGAAGCACAATACAGAGGCTTTGGCAAAAAATAAAAAGAGTGCATACATTTTGCTAAACTTGACATATACACATGAAGTAAACATGATTATACACGGAGAGAGTACAAAAACAAGCAAGATTAAAAAAATCCAGTGCAATGTCAGGTTTTTGTTGGTTTCTGTCCGTGGGTGAATAGCAGCCTGTCGCCTTCGTGTCCTCCTCCTCCTCTTCCTCCTCCTTGTGAGTTTGTGGTTGGTGGGAATAAAATGTCCTGAGCAGGGTGGGAAACTCGCTCTGTCCTCTGCTGGCTGCTCCAGCTACGTCTACATGAATTAAACTCAGAATATCTGGATTTTAACTGCATTTCAGCAATACTCACTTCAGATGTTAATCTTAATAATTTCAATTACTGTAGTGTGAATACACCTGAATATCTGGTCACACCTCAAAAGTGTCTGAATGAAGTTGATCGGTAAGCTAATGTTTACCACGCTAGCCAGTTGTGAACTTGTATCTGCTTTTTCAGTCACAGTAAAAACACCTGGACCTTTTACTCCCAGCTGCCATTTTGTTTTTAAGATTGTTCATTTAAAAAAAAAGGTTATAGTTTTTGTTACCTTGGTTGTTAACGGGAGAATAACTGTCAAGTTTACTAAAAGCTGTGCTAGTGTCAATGGTGGAAAACACCACAGTGC
This sequence comes from Seriola aureovittata, assembly GCF_021018895.1. Classification (NCBI taxonomy): domain Eukaryota; kingdom Metazoa; phylum Chordata; class Actinopteri; order Carangiformes; family Carangidae; genus Seriola; species Seriola aureovittata. Next base: position 2,319,674 of record NC_079382.1, read on the forward strand.
ATTTACTGAAGAACTGTGCAGTTTGGTTTTCTGGTGTGTAGAGCTGCAATAATTGGTTGATTAATAAATAGAAAATTATCGATTATTGTGATAATTGAGTCATTGTCATGTTTTTAACCATTGCTGTTCCTAGCTTCCCAAATGTTGTCTCAAATGCTTTTCTCTGTCATACAAGATAGTAAACTGTGTATCTTTGGATTTTGGATTGTTGGCCAGACAAAACAAGACATTTTAAGACGTCACATTGGTCTGTGGTAAATACTAACAGGATTTTTCTTCACTATTTTCTGGCACTTTATAGAGAAAACAATAGAATAGATAGCATCAGATTAATTGTTAGTTCCAGCCCTAAAAGAAAGAATCGATCTGACCCAGGCGAGTGGGACAGATGCTTCGCTTGGAAAACAAAAAACAAAAATACTGATGAAACAGATAACTGGTCCGTTTCCACAGCAAGGAAACCAATTCAATATGAGACTTAAGACAACCATCGTAACCTCTTTTCAGATTATCATAGTTGACCATGTTTTAATGACCCTGTTCTGAGGCGTTAATGTAAACGTAGCCAGGACCCAGTAGCTGTCTTCACTGTGTTCACCAGCCGAATGTGATTACTAGAGTAAAAAATATTGTCCTGATGTGGCTGGTGGAGCTGATTGAAACAACCAGTCAGTTCAACCTTTAAAAGTGTGGTTGCCCCTCCACACCCCTCCCGGGGTCCTGAGTTAGCCCTGTGGGCTCCTGACTGAGTCTGTTAGTTTGCGGTGGAAACGAGCACACCAACAGGAAGCGCAGGGCCTCTGTTTTGGCCCTTGGGCAGGGCCACTTTATTGAGATCTCCAGTTTCGGCGGGCCACGAGGATGACCTCTTGGTGGTCATGTGTCTCCGGGCGTGTTTGGTCAAGTGGTCGCTGCGCATGAAGCGGCGGTCACACACGTTGCAGACGAACTTCTTCTCACCGGTGTGCGTTCGGCGGTGGCGGGAAAGCTCATCAGAGCGGGCAAACTTTTTGTCGCAGCCCTCCCAGTGACAGCTGAACGGCTTTTCACCTGGAGAGGAAGAAATAAGGACAGACTGTTAGCACACAGGATAATTCCTCACAAACAAAACCACAAACCACACCATCACTAAATAATAAGAATGTTCAGTGCTTTAGCAGTATCACAGGAAAAGCTGCTCTGGGTTTTTATGATTTAGTTACTTTGCAAATGTTCTTTTTTATTGGGAAGCCCCTATCAGCCTCAGTTGTGCTTTACTGGATTTTTAGAGCTGATTCTGATACAATATTTGGGAGTTAAAAAACAGGACAAATAACAACAAACAATTTTGATACAGATTTCTTGTTCGTCATGTATCTTATGAAACATTTTACAGTTAAAAATCAACTTGTCAAACTCTGTATTGGAGATACTGTTGGTAAATTACCTCAAACTTGTTTTGCATTGTTTAGCATTTCTGTACTGATATTTCTTGTTATCTCAACTAACACACTGCATACACTGATTATGATATTGCAATAAGCCAATATCAGCTGATTTATAATAATAATAATAACAATAATACGAGATGACGTCACCTTGGGCTTTGGAAAATTGCAATGAACATTTTTCACCATTTACTGACATTTAAACAATCAACCGATTAATTAATGCACTTTATATATAGGTGCTATATTTTTCTGTTTGTTTACTATTTAAGCTACAACTGCTAAAGTCTAAAAATCGTGTACTATAATCATGTACTATATGTAAAATAAGTAAATTATTAAATAAATAATAAACTCTATTCAGACAATTAATTTCATACTAAGTAAAAAATCAAATGTCAAATTTTTCAAATCAATAGTCCAAAACCCAAAAAGATTCACTCAATAGTTGTAGAAGACTGAGATAACCAGCAAAGAATTGACTCTAAACAATCAAGAAAAAAATTTGAATCAATCAATTTATCAGATAATTGTTGCAGAGCTTAAGAATAGATTCACAGAGACATTAACATGTAGTTTGTTAGCTCAAAGGAAAGGAAAGAAGTTTCAACCCATTGAAGGAATGACCACGTCAACAAAAAATGTTTTTCATTTTGCAGAGAGGGGAAAGATTATTTTGTGTGATGACTCTGCCTCTTACCTGTGTGTGTGCGCAGGTGAGCCTTCAGGTGTGAACTCTTGAAATACGTCTTCTTGCAGCCGGGGAAATTGCAGACATAATTTCGCCTGCGGGAGAAGTCGGTCTGTGAGGCGCCGCTGCTCGCTCCTGACGGCATGTAAACCGGAGCCGGTGCCAGGGGGAGCAGCTTGGTGTTGCCCAGGGTCATGACAGTCTGCGGACCCTGTGGGGGCTGGGAGACGGGAGGCTGGGGGACCACGAACATCACGGTCCCCTGCGGCACAGCAGAGCCCACCAGCAGAGGCTGAGCAAAGCTGGAAGTCGACTGTGGCAATATGGGCTTGGGCCCCCCCTGAGTCTGCACCTGAACCGGAGCCTGGACAAAGGCGGAGATCATCCCCGTCCGGCCACTCACCGGGAACACCTGGCAGAGGACCGGAGAGGGGGAGACTGGGGAGGAAGAGGAAGACACTTGGCAGGATTGAGGAGAAGACACAGAGGAAGAAAGAGAGGACGGGCTGTCAGGAGATGGAGGAGGTCCCTCCTTCTCCTCTGTAAGTGTCTGTAGAGGTCCTGGCTGAGGCAGCGTGGAGGTCTCTATTGGCTGGGAGGAGGAAGAGGGAGGGGGAGGAAGAATGCTGAGGCTGTCGGCAGTGTGGCGGATGACGCTGGTGGCCATAGCTCTGCCAGACGGAGCCACACAGGACAACTCCGTCTGAGGTGGAAGTGCCGAGGTGTCTGAAGTGAAGGGGGACGAGGAGGGGGAGGGTTGGGGGAGGCCAGTTTGGGAGTCACTGATGAGGGCGGGGCCAACACTGAGCCCCAGGCGGGGTAGGACAGGTCTGGAGGCGGGACTCATAGCAGAGGTGGTGGTGAGGACAGCGGTGGTGGAGGCTTCCGCAAAGCTCGGACTGTGAGGTGGAGTCATACACTACAATGACAAAAAATTATTATTACTTTTAAGTAAATTATTTTTATTTTAAAAATCTTAAAATCTTAGAATGATTATGTATTTATTATTATACAATCAAGTCAAAAACCTTTAATTTTCCAGTTTTTAACCTGATTGTAGATTTATTCTTACCAGTGAGGACAGAGCAATCAGGTCTTTGGGAGTGTCCCCTCCCTCTGGGTGGAGCTGGATGGAGTCACAGGAGTCAGAAGTCGGGGTCAGCGGGCGGGGTTTGTGCGCCCTTTGACCCCAGAAGCTCATGCTGACAAGCGCCTCGGCGGCCTCCAGGTCATGGTACTCGATGCACGGCTTCAGCTCCATGGTCGCCGCTGGCTGGCTGTCCATACGGTCAACCTGAGGCAGATCCGGAGGTCAAAGAATGACTCAATCTGCTGCACATGAAGCACTTTCTTCTTTTTAAAAGTTTTCTCTTTATCGCTCAAATATGACAAGAATCAGAACCATCAGAGTCAATATGAATTTGAATATTCTTTACAACGGCAAGAAAATGAAATTTTGGCACCATTTTGCGTCCTCAGCAGTCATGTAAATCTTGAGTAAATCTACTGTTTAAACAAAAGAGACGACTTTGGCACCTTTTTGCACCTAGTGCTCATGTGTTTCTGATATGGACAAGATTTTAGGGTGGGGAGAAGTTTCCAAAAATAAAAAAGCTACAAATATCTTCTTTAAAATACATTAAGTCATCCACTGTGGTTGGTCAGAAAAAGGAAACATGGTTTTAACCATGTTGACTCAATGATCTCACTATAAAAGGGCTCAGGTTGCAGGACTGGATTTGATTACATAGGTGGGGTCAGAAATGTGTGATGGTTTTAAAATGTTTAAAATATGTGTATTATCTGTCTGCTGGTATAAACTCTGTCTGCCAGCTCACCACTAACACTGACTCACTGGGATCTCATATTTGATTACTTGTGAGTTTGATAGTTATATGCTATAATCCAGTATCATAATGTTGTCTACAGACACCTGCTTTGTTTATGTTTGGTGATCCTCTCAGAAAAATGCCACAGAGAATCCTGAAATCCTGTTCTTGACCAGGTACCACCTTCCTCCAACTAACACACACAGGGAGCAAAAAAAGAGTCTGACATTTTTTTCCTGGAGAACCACTCAATGCTAAATTTGATCATTTTTACCAGAGGTTTGGTTCATAGCAGTATCCTGCAGCTGTTTGCAAAGGAGTTTAAGCTCCAGCTTTTCTTCTAAAGACAGACTTTCACATTAGTGATGCAGAAGATAATCCACTTTGTTCATGGAGACCACAGCTGCTCTCTTCCTTAAAACAAATATTAACTTCTACCAACTACGAGCAAATGACCACATTATTCTGAAAACAGCCAATCAAATTCATTGACCTCAAATTGAAGAATAACGACATATAACAGCAGCTGAAGTTTTTTTGTGTCCTGCATTAATCCAGAGTTATATTCATTTCTAAGTTACTCAGAGCCACTAAAATGACTTTTTTTTTTGGCTGCCAGCAGGTGGAGCTTTGCCCCAGATGACCCGTCGCCTGTAAGGGAGCAGTGAATGAGTGAACAAGGGAGTGATTTCAGACATAGCCCATGTTCTTCTTCTTCTTCCCTCTTCTTTTTTCTTTGAGAACTTAAGTGCACGCCACCCATCTAATTACCAATGATGTCATTCGTTTTCCCGCTTCTTCCCGTCTCCCTGATCCATAAAAACAATGTAAGAAAAACATAGAAAATCAAATAATAATAATAAAATTGTGTTGTTGTTCACAAAAGGCAGCCATGGTAAAAAAAAAAAAAAAAAAAAAAAAAAATGCACACACAAAATGCTAGAATAAATAAATTAAAAAACATAAGTGTATGTGGGAGGTGATGGGGGGACAAAGGGCTCCTGGGTGCTTGGCTAAGTTAGCTGGCATCTGGTGACTGCTCAGCTGCACGTACAGGAAGGGTGGAGGGAGAGAGCAAGCGAGGGGTGAGAGACCTTGGTATATAGACAGAGAGAGAGAGAGAGATAGAGAGAGAGAGAGAGAGAGAGAGAGGGGCCCCACTGCAGCGGGTACACCCATGGTTTCGCTAAAGCAAAGGGGGAACCTCCCCATGTACCCAGAATAGATGACGGGTGGCTTGCCAGATATTACCCCCCCCCCCCATGGAAAAGCCCCGCCCCCTACCCCTCCCACATTAACATGCACCGACTTGCCCCGTGAGAGAGAGAGAGAGGGAGGGGGAGAGAGAGAGAGGGAGGGAGGAAGCTCCTCACAGGAAGTATAGTTGGAGAAAACAAAGTCAATCTGTTGCAACAAACACACACACACATACACACAGTATCTTGCTCCAGCGCTGCAATTTCCCACGCAAAACATAACACAAACACATCACACAGCAGCACATAATGAGATTACAGCAACAAGACACAATGCAGAGCACAACACACATCCACAATCACTTGAAAAGGGAATTAATGTGTTTTTAATTACTCTCAAATAAACATTATCATCATTCAGTGTCTGACTTTTGACAGCAAACAACACATGAATTAACCCAGAAAGGATTTATTGATTGAGCTTGACTTTTTCGTCAGCCTTTGATTTTTCTTTTCCTCGTTTTAGTGACTTTGGTTCTGGTTGTTGATATTTTCTCCTGTTCATACGTGGTCTTGTGGTGTTGTTTCCTCTGCTGTCTCTTTGTTGTGCTCAGCTGCAGTTTTTGGGTGCAACCTTAAGGAACAAACTGATCCTGAATCTGATCAATTGAGCAGTCAATAAACAGAAAATGTATCAATTCTAATGCTGACAGTTGAATTTTTTATTTATAGATTGGTTGACTGAATATCTGAGCAATTTTTAAAGGCAAAAATGCCAAAAAAATCACTGGTTTCAGTCTCTTAAATGTGAATATCTGCTCATTTTTTGGACTTTTACATGATAGTCGACTGAATTTATTTTGGTTTTGGACAAAATGTGCAATATGAATACATCAACTTGGGCTTTGGAAAACTGGGACAAGCATTCATTGCATTTTTCTGTCATTTCATAGAACAAAAATCGATTAGTTGACAGATTAATCGATAACAAGAATAATAAATATTGAGGCACTTCTTCTTAGAGCTTCATGGATACAGACATTTTTATTTTATGGTTAATATTACTTTACATTTGATATTTCTCTTTTGTCTGACTAATGATTAGATTAATTATCACATGTAAAGACTACACTTTGAGCTTTGGTATATTGTGGTTGTCATTTCACAGACTTCAGAATTCATTAGCACACTTAAAGCAATCAACTATAGTAGAGCTGCTGCAAATAGTCAATAATTGATTGACAGGAAATTAATCAACAATTAGCCATTGACACAAAACATCAAACATTTGATTATGTCTTTCATTATAGTAAATGGCTATTTTTGTGATTTGGCAGGTTGGTTGATGATGGCAGTTTTTGCTTGCAGACAAAATTATGGCATTTTTCACTTTTTTGACGATTAATCGATTAATTAATGTCATCAAATTGATCGGTAATGAAAATAATTGTTAGATTTCAGAAATCATTAGCTGCAGTTTAACATTTCTCCATTAACAGATCAGGTGAAGCAAAAAAAAAAAAAAAACCCATTAGCAGCTTCCTCACTCATCACAGCAACAACAAAGACAATCAAGTAGAATCTGACTCTACTCATCAACAATAAAGAAAACAGTCAAACCAGCAGCAGCGGTGGATCCTTCTGACAACAAAGACAATCAGACCAGTTTGGGGCAAAAGTATCTCCATCAGTCTTTAAAGTTTGTGATGGATGCACTGCAGTGATGCAACTGTTGTGAATACACAGCAACACAACACACTGTTGACGGCAGGATGCGCACACACACGCACACACACACACACACACACACACACACACACACACACACACACACACACAGGCGACACTGGGTTCAGTATGACCTCAAATAAACCAGCCAGCAGCGCCAAAATAAGACAAAATCACCCGCTGGTGGCGGTAACAAGCCCACCTGAAGCCCGCTTTAGAGCCTCTTGAACTGACCTGAGACCAGCGTGTGTTATTATGAATGTGCATGAAACAGCTCAGCTATAACAACTTTGATTAAATATCCGCCGGACAGCTGCTTAACAGCCAGTTTCAGTGGACGTGAAGCGGACTCACCTGGCAGCAGTGCTCCGCCGTGAAGCTGAGCATGAGGAGGAAGAAGAGTTCAACACCGAGCGACAAATGATTCAAAATAAAGGCAGGAGCAGCGGCAGGAGTGCGAGCCGTCAATAATAAGCTGAGCCTCTGCCAGCAGACTGGCTTCAGCTGAGCGGAGCCAAAAAAAAAAAAAAAACCTGAGGGAAAAAAAAACACAGAAACAAAATTCAGAGCAGTCTGGCGGGTGGTAACACGCAGCCAATCACAGGCAAAGGTGTAGCGGTCTCCGGCCAATCCGAGACGAGGCGGTGCGTGATCGGTACGTGGCTGCGACGCGATTGGCCCGAGGCGGGGTGCGTGGCTGTCGGGGGGCGTGGCAGGGGAGTCAGCGGTGTCAGAGTAAACCCGGTGAACCCGGCAGCGCGCTTCGAACTGGGGGAAAGGTTGGGAAGCAGACAGTCGCGAGGCGGGACCGCGATACCCGCGAGGACGCGCGTGAGAGGCATGTAGTGACCAACTGCTGGTACAATACAATGTTGAAAAAATATAAATTATTGACAAATGAACACGAGAAATTAAGAATCACATACAATTATGTCATTATTTGTATAAGGCTCGCTCATAAACACAAATTTGACCTGATGTTTTTGTATTTTTACAGTGTTTAGGCTGAGATTACAAAAAGCTTTAACTTTAAACAGCCTCCATGTGGAACAAGATATTATCCTACATAGCTTTTAATTATATAAAACATATAAATAAATAAAAATATGTCGATGTTTTAATGTTTTTATATGATTGGCTATGCAAATAAATTTGAACTTTTTAATATGGTGACACTAAATATAGGATATTAATGAAAACACATGTTGACAGCTTAATTACTTCACTTTTTTATTAGATGTATTCATAAACACATGTTGATGCTTTTAATTTTTTTAATCTTTATATTTGTATGTTTTGTTGCAGATGAAATTTATGTTGTTTGTAGTTGAAATGAGAAATTCAACTTTAAACAGCCTACATCATGTTGGAATATCACTTAAAATATGAGATATTAATATAAATACATTTTTTATAAGGATGTTTTTATGGAGTAAGAAACAAATTTTTAATTTCTAATCATGTTAGAATATCATTATTGCCCTGTCCTGAAGAAGTAAGAGCATTGTGGTTGAAAAGACAAATAAATGTGAACTTATTTATAAAAATATGTCATTTGAATTAGCTCACAAAATGATTCCATCAATTAATCAGTAGGTCTAAGTCAATAGAAAAATAATCTGCAACTTTGTTAATCATTTAGGTCATCTTTTCAGGAAAAATCCTAAAATTGTACTGGGTACAGCTTCTGATATATGTTGTAAATGTAAATTGAATGTCTTATATGAATATCTGAATGTTAGATAAACAAGATGTCAATTTGGGCTCTGAGAAATTATAAGAGGCATTTTTAACTAATTTGTGACAGGTTATACATCAAACATTTAATCAAGAGATTCTTTTTTCTTTATCAACCTGTGTAAATAGCCTTTATTTTACTGTTGCACTCTGTTGAAACAGATGTGAGACTCATGTAAAATGTAGATGTAAACACAAGTGTGGAGGAGGAGATGGGAGGGGTGTGTGAACTACAGTAGCAGATTATAAACAACATGCGTGCTGTTCTACCATTACACAGACAGACACTGCAGCTCAGATGCAATATAAACTCAAGCTGGACAGGTCGGCAGCAATGACATGTGGCTGACCTGCCCAACTTCTACCAGATAAGACTTAATAAAAATGCAAATGGTTGAGAAACCAAAATATTGTTTTGTCTGCTGGTTTGCTTCAGTGCAAACTCTGCAGACAGGTTCCTGCAGCTGAGTAAGAGACTAGGCTGCAGCTCTGTCTGAAGAAAACAAAAACATGAAAAAGAAAGTAAATAAGTCCTCCTGCTGCATGTCTTTATATAGAGAGAATGTGGAATCAGCTGCAGCAGAGGAAAGAGGAGTTTTTCTTTTTTTTTTAGGGCTGCAATCCCCTTCACGTGTCTGCATCAACGCGGACATGTGCATGTTAAATACTGTTAATGAAAGAAAACAAAGACAGAAATAAAGAATCATGAAGAATCAAAGAGAGACAATTGGGAACAAAGAGGAGAAACAAAAGCTCAGATCCTGCAGCTCTGGAGGCCCTTAACATATTTTCTTATTGTCTTCTTCCTGTACCATTTTCCTCTCTGCTCTCTTGTGAGTCCAACAACCTCCCCCTCCTCCCTCCTCCCTCCCCCATCCTCCTCCTCACCCCCTCCCCACCGGGCCGATGAACCCGGGGACTCCTATGCGTCGAGGTTGTAAACAGCCTCTCCAATAAAGAATTCCAGGGCGGGGCTAGAAGGCAGCCAGAGCACCCCCTCCTCTTCTTCACTCCCCCCACCACCACTTTCCTCCCCCCTCCCCCCCCTCCACACACTCGACTCATGCACACGCCGGCTCAGCACCGGCTCCTTTGTTGTGGCTGCATGTTAACCCTTTAAGCTGCTGCAGGAGGCTGGAGGTTGAGCCATGCTGCCACCACCACCATCATCATCATCATCATGACATGAACAAACCCTGGAGGGGAAGAGGAGGAGGGGGGAGGAAGGAAGGTGGAGGTGATGGTTGGTTGTGGCAATACGTCATCCTGTCTGAGGCAGAAGCAGACAAAGAGCTTGTTTTATTCCCTGTTGTTTCCAACCGTTTGTGATGCTGATGCTTCATCTATCAGTGTTTGATTGACAGCAGAAACCTCAGCACACAGCCAGCCTCAGATCACCTGCTCGCCAAAACACCTAGCGGTGGCGGTGGTGGCCTGGCTCGCCCTGCGGCTCATACGCAAAACCAGATAAACATCTTCATTATTCAAAATGAATTAGATCAACATGCTGCTGCTGTTATAACTGTCTGCAGAGAGAGAGAGAGGTGAGCTCAGCACTGTAAACTCAGCAGAGACATAGACTCAGAGAGAGGAGAGAAAAACTGGGACAAAAGCAGGATCTGGCAGCAGGCAGGGGTGACGTGAGTTCATTTTCATTTTCAAGTTCAGCGAGGTTGTGAAATAAAAAAAGGAAAAAGAAAAACACACAGGCAGGCGGTCCGTCCGTCAGTCCATAAAAAACCGTTTCCAGGCAGAAAACACTCCCAGACTTTGTGCAGGAGGAAATCAGAAGCAGAGACGACGAAGCTCGACTCACTCATCCAGCTGTTTGTAGGATGAAGTCAGAGCGAAGAACCCGCAACTGACTCTGAACACAAACTAAACTCCTGGAGGAACGTAGTGCACTGCAGTGTCAGGAAACAAAAAAATACTGATACCTAACTTTGGACACTTTTCTGTCACAAGACCCATCCTTTCATTTCCCTAAAGTAAAGTTCTGCATTTATTTCTTCCCAAATTACTGTTGACGTTGAGTCTAAACAGTAGTGAACTGGGAGGAAATTGGGGATTTTGGGGTATTATAATATTAATATTATATTATTCTTCAGAAACTTCAGAAACTTCAGAAACTCAGGACTCTCCCGCATTTTAACAACCCTATTGACCCTTAAGTTATGGCTTCCATTTTTACCTTTGTTCCTGAGAAATAATGTTTTGTCTCTCTGATGGGTCTAAATACTACAATACCCATAAGCCTTGGGTACAGCCATCATGTAGAAGCAGCCAGTAAATGGTTAAAAACAATCCTGTCGCCAGAACTGACCCAGAATTTAGGAGTGAACTTGTTTTAGCTGCAGATTGTGTTTTAAGTTTTCGTCAGTTATCGTCATCTGTAGTTTCAGGATCTTAAGTTCAGTAATTGGATGTTTCTTGCCTAAATGCACCTTGGGAGTTGCAGTTTGCATCTTAACTCAAAACTTTATGCACACACTTTTTGTACCTATGACTTTTTTTTTTTTTTATAATTGTAACACCGCTGTTAATCATTTGAAAGAATTCAGGATTCAGCCTTAATTCATCTAAAATAAAACTGCTGTCAAACAATGATTGAAGTCTTTCAGAGTCCTTGCTATTTAGTCACCTCTCAACCCCAAAGGCTGCATTAATGGCTCCTGTCTTTGTCCAAGAAAGAAGTGGTACGATGTGAGGTGATAATTGATTGGCTGTTGCCATGGAAATGAGGGAGTGATGAGAAGCCTAGCTGGTTGGTTATTACTTACAACCTGAGCCGGGCTGACAGGACTAAACCAAAAGAGTGGAAGACAATAGAAAACACAGTGGAATAGCTAGATTTCTGAGGTCTAATTACAAAGTGAGACCATTTTGTGAATGAGAAGACATATGAAAGTTTTAGAAACTGTTGATATTTTGGGAAAAGTAATGACATTTTGAAACATTAGGACATTTTCTAAAGCAAGTTTATTTTGGGATTTTTGGAAAGTGAGAAGATTTTGGGAGGGGAAGGCATTTTTAGAAAGTTTGGATATTTGTGAAGACATTTTTTGACAGTCATGAAAGTGAAGATGTTTCTGGAAAGGGACAATGTTTCAGGAAAGTCACTACATATTTATGGAAAGTGAGGACACATTGAAGACATTTTGTCTGGTCCTCAGTTTATTCCAACTCTAGCCATAAAACCAAATCTAAACCCTATGGTCCCCACAAGTACAGGAGTACAAACGTGTGTGTTTGGAGGTTTGTGCTGCTACGCGTCATCAGCCTGTGTGGATAAGAGCTTCAGTTAAATCACCACACAATGTAAATAAGTGTGGTGTGTTTCTGTGTGTGAGGTTGTGAACCTCCACGGCAGCAGATGTGCACGTTACTGCAGGGTCAAAGGTCGTTCCTCCTTCAAGACTTCCAAGAATTGGACCTCTAGGAACTACAACCCCCAGCACACATGCGCTCACATTACTCACGTTCAGACTAAGCTGTCATTTGAAACCTCATCTGCTTCAATTTTTAAAAGACCAAAGTGCCGATTCTAAATATTGTAATGTTTATTCTTTCCCAAATCCCAATGTGGGCATGTGACACTCCATTATTGTCCTAGAACCATGTGCAGTGACAAAACAAATCCTCCAACATGTTTCTAAGTGTATTTGTTGTCATTTTAAACCTTGTAAGGTTAGTTTCACACACTTAACAACAATTAACTGTTGAATGTAGTTCATGATCTCAGTCCCAGAATGTAGTCCTGGTGTTAGTCCCTCAGTTTAGCTCTCAAGGTAAGTTCTTAGTTTAGTGAAGTTTAGTTCTTTTTGTCTCTTTAGACCCTGAATGAAGTCCTTGAATTTAATCCCGGAATCTAGGTCTAGTTTCTAAGTTTTGTCTCTTCATAAAGTTGAGTTTTGAGTTTAGTGTCTAAGTTTAGTCTCTGAATTCAGGCCCTGGGACTGTTTTTTAATAATAAAAAAAAAGCTGAGAGCTTGATTAGGGCAGCAGATGTGATTTCCCTCCAAAGCAAACAGGAACGACCTCACCGACCAGGGACACACCCACACTGAGTATGTATGTATGTATGTGAAGGGGGAGTGAGGGGGGTGTCCAGGGTGGGTGGGGTCACTGGAATTTAGGTCACACTCCATCCAGGACGAGGCGGGTGGTGCAGTGAGTTCACCGTTGCTAAACACAGACAGTCATACAAAGTTTTTTTTATATTCTTTTCTGTCTACAGTGGAGATAAAAACACCCAGAGACAGAGTCCAGATAATGTTCCTACACTGATGATGCTGATCCTCATCACTGTGGCCTTTGTACTAAGAATGGAGGACACACCGGGTCCATACATACGAACATGTGAATCCAGAGCTGTTTGCACGTTCTACTACTTTATGTCTCTACCTTCATCTGACACCTGGAGTTACTTTCCAGATTCACATTTTTTATTGAAGTGGAGATACATTCGGCTTCTGTCAGGTGAAATCTGTGAAAGGTCAACTCTGTGATGTTCGTGCGCTCTTTAGCAAGGGTTTAAATGATATTTGGATGCTCTGTCAGGTGGGGCTTCTCTTTGGTTATTTTGGATTTTTGTTTTGAGTGGCGATGTGTCTTGTTTGTGCCATTACATATTAATCAATACATCAATATGTTGTCACTGTACTTCCTCCAGAATATAGCTATCGTTAGTCACACTGAGTCCTCATCATCAGCACATGAGAGTCTGGGAGTGAACTGTAAAAACTGTTCTTAATGTTTGATGTGAACTGATTTTCAATAATACTGGAAATTATGATGTTTGTTGACTGTGGTAAGAGCTCAGTAATGTGTCGTATGCAGACTGGGAGGTGTTCCTAGCGTCCTCCGATTGGCTGCTTTTCCCAGGTGAAAACCTGTTACCTTTAAATGTCTGCTGTTTGTTTGTCTGCATGAATTTTGTCCGAGGACCAAAACGTTGACTTAATAAAGTGAGTTCAAGTGATGGACAGTGTGTGGGAATCTTTGATTTTCTATTTAGGTCAAGTTTTTTTTTTGTATGTTTAATAAATTTGGACCAGGTTAAACTATTAGTCATCTTAGGTTTGGTCAGCTTTTCAACAATTCAAGAAACTCAAGACAGCTTTTTATTTTTTAACCTTATCTAAGCTTTCTTATTCTTACTTTATACAAAACCTATTTTACTTTTTCTGTCAGGTTTGTTTGTACAAGCATTAAAAATCACATTCATCGAAGCTCACTGTAACTTAATGAATGCCAGGATAAATGAATGGCTCCCTGTTATGTCTTTACTGCCATAATACTCACCGTACTGATATAAAATAGTTAGTTTTTATCTTATGTTGTTTTCAGTATATAAAAGGGGCTATATGTAAGTTTTCTCTGCCACCAGAGCTTCAGCCATGATTGTGTCACAAAACAAGAGGTTATAAAAGGTCCTCTGAGCAGCTGTTTTCTTCAGGGCAGACTGGACACTACAGCGACTCAGTATTGGAAAGTCACCATACGGTCCAACTGGGCTGGGGCTAGCTGGTTAGCATGCTCACTTCAGTGGAAGAAAAGAAGTGATAGAAATAAAAACAAAACAAGAGGTCACGTTGGTGTTTCTTTCCATCTTGGTGAGTAAAGGAAAGTTTGATGCTGAACTTGGAACATTTCTTCTAGATTGTTCAGTAAACAGCTGTTAATGCTAATGTTAGGCATGTAGCAACTTCTCCTTGTCTTCTTTCCTTTTTTTCCTTTATTCCTTACAACAGCACCAGTCAACCCTGTCTTCAACCTCTCATCCACATCAGACCTTCTGTCCTCTCCTCAGTCCACCATGTTTCTGCAGCCTGATCCCTCCTGACTGTCTCCTGCAGATACTTTCAGACATCCAGCATTCACCGTGTCCGAGGGGGACATCTGATCATAACCCGTTCACCTCCTCTGTGATGCTGAGGGATGGAGAGCGAGGTGGAAAGAGGCTGGGATGCACTGTAAACTCTCTGTCTGTGACTGGGTGAAACACAGACAGTTATAAACTGTTCTGGGTTAAGCTCACCTGCCTCCTGGAACAAGTCGTTCACAGATTTTTATGTTATGTGTCCAGGTTTACGACTTCAATTGTAAACAAGGGGTGAAATGGGCTGTAAATCAACTGAAGTCTGTTGGTGGTTGAGTGAGGAAACAGTTTAGTCCACAGCGATGCTGCTGCTACTGCTCTGACCATGTGAAGAGTTTTGATAAAATCTCAGTCAAGAGAAATGTGAGTTAGCAGCTGTAAAACACTCATCTGCACAGCTGACTTCAGTCTCAGTTTCCTGAGTCCAGACCAGCAGTCAAACATCAACAAACATTTCCTGCGCGGCTCTTCCCTCAATCCCTGTTGACAACTCGTGTGTCATCAAAAAACAGATTAATCCAACCTCACAAAGAGTTTATATCATGCTCCAGCCCGTACAGGGGCGCTGTAAAAACCGCAGCACGTGTTTCAAGCTCAAATCAGCACTTTCAGAACTAATTTAATGATGAGTTCAGTTGTCAAAATGTCTGAGGGATCACTTCAGATACTTAGAAACACTGTCAGCTCATTTGCATACAACACATGAATTGGCTTTTTCTCATTCTCTGATCAAAAGTAAAACAACCCTGACCAAGAAGAGGCTGTGCTTCAGGTAGCTCCTGCATCATTACTGTGTACGGCGCTTGAGTCAAGAGCCGTGTCGAAGTTCAGGGGCTGCATCCTTCAGAGGATGCATTTGTAGACTGATTGCGTCCCATTTCAAAGGCTCCTTCAAATACGGCCGAGAAATGAGTTCTTCTTTTACTGGGAAACGAAGGATCCACCCATTGGATCCTTTGTGTCCCAACCTACCCCAGAGGATTCATTGCGTTCCGGTACTGAAAGCAAACAACACGGACAGAGAGCCCAAGGATTCCACTTTTAAATGTCAGTATTTGGTGTCAGCTCAGCTCAACGGCTAATGGTACAACAGTTAAAACAACCATAAAAAATTTTTTTGAAAAAAAGTTGTCTTGTCAAGGTTGCTAGGTGATAGGAGCTGCGCTTTGTGATGCAACGGTTATGACGGCACAGCTGGTGACGCAAAAAGGGAAAATCCCCCGAAGATCTTACCGTATGATTTCGGTTCCACCTTCGTGGTCTTTGCAGGCTACGAAGGGCCACACCACCGCAGACTGTGTTCCTCGAAGGACGAGGCAATGAAGATCGATGTCTTTAAGTTCTGTACGACTGAGAACAGAGAGATATGACTTAACTCGATAAATCATTGGACAAAATAAATAGAAATCAAAATCTGCAGATGCAGCAGACAGAGCTGAGTCATTTTAACTTCAGGTAATTTAACAAACATGTAAAATAACATATTACTGTAACTAGTGATAAGTTAACAGAAGTAAAAAGTCTAAGTTAAAGTGGTGCTAAGTGGTAAGCTAAGTAAACTCAAAGCCTAAACTTAACTCAAAATTATACTGAAGTTTGTTGCCTTTTTTTTTCTTTTTTTCTTAGTTTTTTTTACAATAAATGTTTTCAATATGTGGAAGAGAGAAATTATTTATCCCCAGTTGTTCCTCGCTCGCTCCCCGTCGTCTTGTTTTCTTCCTCTGAACCAGCAGGAACCAGTCAGCGTTTTATTGGGGCCTGAATCATGTGAAACTTCAGTGTAAATCACAAATGAGATGCAACATGTCATAGTCAGTGAGCTGAGTGACTGAAGTTCATGTTAAATCATGAACTCCGTCACCTCCACCTGCAGCCGCCACGTGACCAGAGGGAACCCGAACCTGAGGAGGTGGGTTTGGCTTCCAGCAGCAGCAGCAGCAGCAGCAGCAGGCGTCAGTCAGCTGATCAGCCCTGAACCCAGACTCCTTCACTCCCTGCTCCTGCAGCTCTGACAGCACTTTTGGTTGTGGAGCATGGAGTTTTATTACTTTGGAAAAACTCTGCGTACAAATGGCTGCAGGTTCCTGGAGGACACTTCCCTCTGCAGATGAAGAAAGTCATATCAGTCATGTCACATCTCTGTCTCTCAGGAAATGAAACCCAGGCTGATTTCTGTATTCTGACATGTTTCCAAGGCTTCAACAGAGATTCGTCAGATATTTGATTCTCAGAAAGTGAAAAATGTTGGTCCTAAATCTAAAAAAAAGAAGCTTATATAGACTGGAAAAAGAGGGAAACATCTGGCTCCGTCTGATGGAAAGTAAATCCACCTCCAAGCTCCTCTAAAGATCAATAATAAACATGTAAGAAATACAATTGATCATTTTGTCTGGTGACAAATTGGCGTTTTTACACTTTGGCTTCAGAACGGATTCAATAAACAAAAGATTTCTAAATATGTCAGGCAAAATAAGTACTTTAATTCAAGTACTATATAGTGTTTCCATTTTCTGCTACTCTCTACTTTTAGTTCACCACATTTCAGAAGGAAATATTCTAATAAAATAAAACTTAATAATAAAACTTTCAGGACCTTGATTTTCTGTAATCTAATGCTCAGAAAGGGAATTCTGCATAAAGAGTATATTTATATTTGATACGTATTTTACTCCAGTAAATCAAGTATCTGCACCACTGCCTAAAATATGTTCATCTCCTGAATCAAAACTGTCAATTTATTATTTAAAACTGTGAGAGGAAGAGGAGGAAGAGGCGGCCTCTGTTTTCTTGCCTCACAGGAAATCTTATTTTATTCATTTATTTTTGTTAAACTACTGTTTCCAAGGTTGATTTTCACACCTGATAAAATAAATAAATCAATAAGTTGGTTTTGTTCTGAAGAGGTGAAGCATTTTCTAAAAGAAGAAATATCTGTTTCTCATGAAAGTGTAAAAATGTTCATTTAAAAGGTTTTATTGTTTGATTTTGGACATTTTCGAAACTTTGAGTGAAACAGTAATTTGGTTTTGCTTCATCAGATAAAAACCCACTGTTGTTAGAATTTTCTCTCAAACCCCAGGATGTACTTTATTTTAAACTTTAGATAAATAATGCTTTAATTACATCATATTCATGTGACATTTAAAAACATTAAACCGGCTCTGAACATAATTCCATTATTCATTTGTCACAAAACATGAAGTTTACAGAGTTAAAGTCCTGAAAGTGCAAAAGATAATAACCTGTTCACACGAGTTATGATCTTGTGTGCACAAAATAGAAATATATCAGTGTCATTTCTTTTCTTACTGAAAACATGAAATTATTTTTCATGTTACGCCACATGAAAAATATGAATTAACTCGAAGTGTCTTCTTGAGTTTTTACAAAGTTCATCAATGATTTAATCTGTTGTAAATCTGGAAAACCATTTTCTCTGCTTTAATGTTTAATATCTGATTATGTAGCAGTGAATAAACAGGAAATATATGTTAGAAGATAAGAAAAAAGGTAATATAAATATCCACATATCTAAAACCATATTTATATGAACGTTTTCTTTTAAAAAGAGGTTCTTGTAAAACATGGAAAATACCTACATGTACGACAGAAATTTGTCAAAATAATTCATCAAACATTTTCCTCCCACCCTCACTAAATACAACAATTTTCTTATCATTTCATTTTTAACAAAGCATGATGAAAGAACAATTAAAATTTGACAATAAAACTAAATTCTACTTTTCATGAAATGAATTCACTGGTTCTCACCGCTTCATCATCAGGATTTATTTAATGAATGATTTGGGTTTGGTTTACTGATTTAATCTCTATAAAATATACAGAAGATATACATATATATATACAAACATAATATAACGTAAATAAAAAATATCAGACTTTTTCAGATATTAAAGTCTGGATTTATTTTCCTTGTTGTCACTGATGTTTTCACAGTCCACCAACATTAAACCGTTGACATTAAAATATGAAGTAAAGAGGCAGAAAAACTGAGTCATGTGAACAAACTATAATAAACATAATCAAAACATGATCATTTCACGCATGAAGCACATTATTATTTTCACAGGGATTATAAATGTAAATTCAGTTGAAATAATTTAAAAATACAGATTTCCTAATCTCATTAGTTTTTCATGTGGTAAAAGTACATTTACTCAAGTACTGTACTTCAGTGTTACTTTATACTTCTACATGTATTTGATAACTTTCGTGACTTTTCGGATTCAGATTATTAAAAACAAAATATAATCAATAAATAAATTAGGATGTTTTATGATAGATCAAACTACACAGCAGTTTAAGTCATTAAAACCATCATTTTTCCACTCCAGAACATATTGATGCATCAATAACTATTCTGAAATAGCCCATTCTGCATGAGTACTTTAAGTTTTGGTACTTTAAGTATATTTTGATGCTGATACTTTTATATGTATTTTTATTATGCTTTTACTTAAGCAGAATTCATGACTTTCATTTGAGTATTTCTACACTGTGGAATTAGTTCTGATCTTTTTGTTTTAATTTACTAAACAGATTTTGAGTGTTTGATTTGTTTTCAAGAAAGTGAAGTAAATTTAGAAAAGAGACGACTGCCCTAACATTATTTTTCTCACATTCATTCATTCAATTTCTTAGATTTTAGAACATGAATTCACACCACCAGGTCTCGTGACTTTTTTCCTGGGGGGAGACTCTGACGCCATCGCCGCAGATGTTTGCTTTTCAGGAACTCTCAGTGTGTGATCTGGACGTTTTCCAGAGTTTTATTATCAGCAGTCTGACAGCAGCACAACCTGTTTCTAAATTAGGAAACCACGTCAGGAGGCTGTGTTTTTTTTTTTTTCTTTTTCTTTTTTAAACTCATGTTTTCTTTTCAAGCTCTGGAAAAGAGCCGACCCGCTCTGGCTGCTCCTGTGGCATTTTCCAAAAAAGATGAAGAAGTTTTTTTTTTCCACATGCGAGTCTTTGTCGTCTCCTGCAGCTTCATTCTGCCCTGGAAGTAAAAAAACAAAACGACAGTCAAAAAGATACAGAACAGTGAAAAGAAGAAATCCAACAAACTTTCTTTCCTGACAAACATTGACTCCAGTCAAGTTTTACACATTTATTGTCATATACATAAGTGTCATTACAACTAATAACTGATAAAGCTGCTCACATAAATGTGTAACAACCATCATATTATTGCTTTACTCATTATACTAGTAGTCTAATTACTATAAGCTGTTTACTGCATAATGTAAATCCACTAGTCTGTAGATAAGTGAAATACAAAGTGCTCTAAAATAAAAGTCGACCCTGCATTCATTTAATTTGTTCTTTAAAAAAATAAGTAAAGCCCAAAAAAAAACTCCAAAAGAAAAACAGAATAAAAACAAACCTTCTTCCATCTTTCATCACTCAGGGTTCAGAGTCTCGATGGCGTTGTTCAAATAAACCAAGTCAATCACCTGCTCTGTGCGGCCACGGCTGAAGGTGGAGGTAAAGGAATATTACAAATATTCAGAAATTTAAAATCGTATACAAATGTTGATGATGGATCACACAGTCAGTTGGACTAACGTTCAAACCCTGGTGGAAATCATGAATCACTTGTTGTCAGTTCAAAGATTCTCAGTCACTGGGTTCGAACACCTTTCCCCTAAACTACCTTCAGTCTGTCCGCCGGCAGGTGAACGCCTCGCTGTTCATACAGGGCACAGGGAAGGAAGGGACGCTTCACATTTCAGACCTTTTTATAGTTGTCGTGAAAATGGAGGTAAAAGTTGTTTGTTGCATGTAAAATAAATGAATAGCTTATTAAATAGGAAGCTTTATTATGAATAAAACCGGTCAACAGTAAATACAACAAGAGCTGAAAGACACAACAGACTTGAACCGTGGACTCTGTAGTTGTGTCCCGAGTCCTCCTGACTTAAACCCCATGGAGCTGGTTTGGGAGGAACTGGACCTGCAACCTGCAAGTGCAATATACTGGTGATACAGGTGAGAACAACGGGAGCCGAGCTGTGTTGATAATCTAATGCATCATCCCTTCTTCATCATCATCACATCATCCTCGTCGTCGTCGTCGTCTCTGGATAAAGTCTGTCACATCATATCAGCTTCACACAGACGACAGTTGTGGGGGTTTTATTTGGTGGTTGCCATGCTCGTGGCTGTTGCTAGGGAACTTTACAGCGTTGGGCATGTTGCCATGGTAATACTATAGAGAGCAGCGTTACCTCCTGTCACCTCAGTGGAGGAAACAGCCTCTTGCTGCATTCACACACGGCTGGTTGATTCCAGCGTCCTGAGATGACTCCTGTCCTCTGACAAACTGCGTCAGATTTCACCTCAGACAGAGACTCTGCTGCTGAGGCTTTAATAATCATAATAACATTTCATTGCTTCTTTATTCTTATATCATTTGATGTGAAATATATCAAAAGTGGATCAAGGAAACGTACCAGTACAACAATGTAAAAATACTCTGTTACTAGAAAAAGTATCAGCAGTAAAAATACGTCATGTTCTTGTCCTTTCAGAATAAAAGCTGTAAAAAGCCACTGTCCACTACCTGCTCAGCAGCAACCAGCAGACAGACAGAGCCACAGAGCAGCTGAATGAACATAGTGGAGCATTTAGCAGCTAAAGAGCCAGACATTTCCCTCAGGAGCTGGTGCAGACCAAAACCAGAGCTAAAAGAGAAGGAACACCGGACACAAACACCTCTGCACAGCTTATTACACATACTTCAGCAGCTCATACAATTCCCCACCGTCGTGTTTTTGTTCGTTCCTGGTCGTATGTTGCAGCAATGTTTCACTCCCCACCGGCCTCTGTTCATTCTCAGTATGATGCTGCTGTGCCACATGAAAACATTTTGTCTCTGTTGTTCACTGACATTTTCACATCATGCCTACTGACATATAGCTAATGTTTCCTCCTCTGAAACTCTAATCACTGTCAAGTTTTATGAAGTTTGGACTCATGATTTCCCACTGTAGCCCACGTATGATGTATTTAATATAAACTTGGTCACCCTTTTTTGTCTTCTTTCCCATTTAGTTTATAACTTTTGTTTATTTTACTTGGATTAACTACTGCAATCTACACTACACAAAAGTTTTACAAGACCCTCCATTTTTCAAGTCCAGTGAAAACCTTAATTGGTACAAAGGTCAGTTGGAAACTGCCCAATGTGCAAAAAAAAAAAATGTTCTTGTCACCAAAAACAGAAAATACATGTAATTGTGACAGAAATTTATATTAATTAACAGAACCTTTTTTAAAATGACCTTTTCAGGGATAAAGTTTAAAATGAAGCTGAATCTTAAATTCTGGCTAAAACTGTCCGAACATGCAGTAAAGTGAAAACTGCTTAATGGACGGAAACAGTGTTGAACTGTTAATTTTTTGTCTCATGTCATAACCAATTAATCAACTGATGACTTTTTTTAGTTAATCAGTAACTTCATAAAATGTCAGGTTCTCAGAGTCCAAGCTCACATCTTTAATCGTCCTGTTTTATCCAACCAACAGTGACAAAGACGTTCACCTCACCATCATGTCCAACAAAGAAGCAACATTTTATTAGTGTTTCTTTTTTTATCTGTTAGAAAACTTCATAAGAAAAACTTTGTGTGAAGTTGAAATGAAGTTGAATCTTAAAATCCTCCTGTTTGTTTTTATTCCTGTTGCTTCATTTTTATAGTTAAATATCTTTAATTCTTTAGTTCTTCTGGATCATTATGAGAAACTTGAGCTGCGTTTAAGGAAGAGAAATAATCAAAATAAACAATAAATAATTATAAATACCATTTGCAGATTCTGTGTGTGTGTGTGTGTGTGGTATCACTGCAGTGTGTTCAGTTTCAGCTCCTCTCTGTGAATCAGTCTTTTCTGTGTGTGTGTCTCCCTCTGCTGTTCAGTTTCTCTCACTGCATTTTTCTCACACTTCTTTGTCTTCAGTGTCGACAGCAGCTCAAAAACAAAGTAAATAATAAAACCAGTTCTCTCTGTGTGTTCACTCACAATAACCGGGGGAACAGTTAATACAACTATTTCCTTGAAAATCCTTGAAAAGATTTTATCACTCGCTTGTTTATGTGATAATTATGTTCTTAATCTTTATTTTCAGAAAACAGTAAAATATCTATTTTAAATATAAATAAAGCTGGTTAAATGTCCCAGCAGCAATCTGCTTCATAAAGGAAAACTTAAAAACCCTTTTATTTTGAAAAATAGAAAACAGTGAACAGTTTCCCAAAGTCCAAGGTAACGTCCTAAGATGTCCAAAATCCAAAAACGTCTGCAGGATGAATAGTTTTCATTACTATATAACATTTTATTGATTAAATAATTAACTCTTATGGGGATGCACTAAAGAAAAAGAGCAGAAATTACATCAAAGTGAAACCTGCTTCATGACAGGAAACGGTCTGAAACTGTTTTCTTTAGTTTCATAACCATTTAATCTGCTCATAACTTTATCAATGAATCTGTAAGTTTATAAAATGTCAGAAGAGTAATGTTTTAAAAGCTGTTCAGTTCTGAGACACTGGAGAAGGACGAACATTTTACTTGAAAATGACTGATTATCAATTTTACTGTTGATCATCTAGTCAATCAACTCATCAAAAGTTTTAGTGGCGGCAATTTGGTGCATAAAGGTAACAATCAACAACTGGAAATTCATATTTAACAAAGTGGCATTTATTCAAAAATATTTCTGATGTACATGAAGATCATTTGCTACCTGCCATATGCTGTTGGTACAAAAACAAACAAAAATATAAATAAGCAGGCATTTTATTTTCAGAAATAAAAATGAGCAGAAATTTCTTTTACCATATTAGTCCACCTGGTATACTTATATAAGATGTTTTATGCTTGCTGTATACTTGCTATTCTTGTTTCAATAAAGTTTATGTAAAAAAGAAAGAGAAAGAAACAAGAGCTAAATGAATAATTAACACAGGGACACTTGACTTCACTGTTCAGTGTCCACGTCAGGTCACTGTTTGTCTACAGTGTTGATAAATATGTTCAGCAGCTGACTCTCTTGGATTTTGGAGTGTCCTTGAATGCATTGATAATAATGTGTTATTGAATTATTATATTTCTGACACTGGCGATTTTTTTTCTTTTCTGAAGTTACCTGAAGGTTTTTCATCTGGTTTCTTTGGTTTCTTGTAGTCTCTGTGACATCCCGGTCCCTGTCCTGGTCCCAGTCCTTTTCCTGGTTCTGGTTGTCGTCTTCCCCGTCTTCCCCAGGTGTTGGTTCCAAGGCATTGAGCTGCTGAAGACTCGTCTCTCCACCCTCAGCACCTCCTCGTACAGGTAGTCCGGCTTCACGTCCAGCAGGAAGGAGAAGAGCTGCAGCAGCCAGACGAATGACCGAGGCAACGTCGCCTCCACCTCCGAGTAATGACTCACGCACTTCCTGTGGAGGACGAGGGGAAGAAAAACATCAGGCCTGGACCTGAATAAATCCTACACCTGGATCTGAAGCACAGGGGTCAAGGGTCAAGTGATGTTCAGATTAACAAAGTGTTTTCGTTTGTCGCCAACAGCAATCTAATTTTATTCACTTGACTGTAAATGTAACTTTGAAATGTTGATTTTACTTTTTTAGCTTTGATGCTAACACTGCTTTTTAAAAGGCTAAGATTAAATTTTTTGTTTCAATGCAAATGTTACATTTCGAAGTGGCTACATTACTTTTTTTATTTTGATGCTTGATGCTTCAATTTTGCTCTTTTAATACTAACACCACATTTGGTAAATGCTAAGTGCTAACATTACTTTTTTTTCCTATAATGGCAATGCTACTTTTTAAAATGCTAAAGTTACTTTTGTTTTAATGTAAGTGTAAGTGTATGCTAACAAGTGTTCCTATTACTTTGTCCACCCCATTTAAATGAATGAGGGTAGACCTCTCTGTATAATGTAATACAGTTTAACAGCAGCACAAACTACATCCTCCAAAATGATCAGACAGTTGAATCGACAACTCTGAGACAGTCTTCACACGAACTGAACACGATAACAACATTCAACAACATTTTAACAAACCTACTGGGAGTCACATGGCCTGAGCGCCGGGTGCCAGTATGTGGAGTTAGAGGGAGTCAGGATGTCGTTTTTCAAAGACACGGCACCGTCCAGCTTCTTGTGGTGCAGACTGGGACCGTCCGCTCCGTCCTCGTCCCCCCAGCAGAACCTGAAGCTGGACGGGTCGCAGCGCGGGACACTCACCGGACAAGAAGACAGCTTCTCAAAACAGATCTGAACCTGCTCCGCTATCCCTGCAGACACACAAACATCACAGCTTGTTTAACCCCATATAGCTGTTTTTCATACAAACATCTTTATTATTATGCATTAGCACAAAAATCAGAAGAAATGATTAATTAATTAGTTATGCATCAACATTAATTATAATTAGTAGTTTCTTACTTTTCCTTTTCATCATGACAGCTTTCAACTTCCTCTTGGGGTAGATAGGTTTCTTCACCGTCCACTGTTTCCTGTTTGAGGACGAGAATGAAGGAGATAATAAATATGTTAGATTAAAAACACTATGGTGTTAAACTGAATTTAATGACTCCAGGTTTGTTTAATTTGTAAGATTAGGACTCATGGATTTACTATGAATTTCTTGTTTTGTGTTTTGTTGTTTAGGATTTGAACTTGCAGATGTTTCCAGCATGAGTCTGCCCATGAATAGTTTGCCACTTGCAAGACATACAAATGTAAATAAGCAAAAAGAATAATATTGAAGTCAGTAGAAAAGATTTTTACACTGGACAGTGTTGTTGTGCGTCAGGAGTAAGAACTGTTATTTTGTTCATATAGAAGCAGTTAATCTCGGGTGTAGGTGACCTCAGATGACCTCAGCTGTGAGAGTTGCTGATATCGCACCTGGCGATGTCGTTGTCTCTCCTCTGCTGAGCTTTGATCAGAGCGGCCTGCATCAGTCTGTACCACCTCCTCAGGTTAAACATGTTTTCTGAGAAAAGAACAACCACGTAACTTTAACCAAACATCGAGAAAATCTGCAAAACCAAAATGTGAGTGAAGTCTTGTGTGAATGTAGCCGAGTGACTGGGTGATGTCAAATTTTAGAAAAGATGAAGAAACAACCTCTGTCGTCGTGGACACTAGCTTCACTGGATAAATCCCTGAAAGACACAAATCAAACGTACTTGTTACATTTATCTGTCAACACCCCACAGTGTCAGATCTGGGGTTAGGGTTAGGGAGAGGTTTAATCGTGGCCGTGGTGAGGATGATGAAGGGGTGGGGGAGAGACAATTACCACTCGCTGTGGTCGTCCATGCCGAAGATGAGCTTCATGGTGACGATGATGAGGGCGGCGGTCTGGACGTCGTAACGCGGCAGGGCAGGACAAGACGCAGGGTCGAATGTGTGGCGCGTTTGATCCGCCATACCAGCGTGCTCCATCAGGCTGCAGACCCAGGGGTGGAGTTCGTCTGAGAGGGAAAAAAAGATCAAATATCGATCTATAATAATAATATAATCCATAATATCTATATGATCAAGTTTTAAAGGTTTAGCAGCAGTACTGTGAGTACAGGGGTTACCGGGCAGGTTGGCGTCCGTCAGGTAGCGCAGGCTGAGCAGTGCAGGGTGCAGCAGACTTTGCCGGCTGATTGGAGGAAAAGCCTGAAGCTGCAGGTAGAGAACCAGAGCCTGAGCCTCCTTGTGTACCATCTGGTGGGACGGGATGTGCTGCGGAAACAAAGACACCCCGGAAAACATTTACTCATCGTACTCACATAGTCCCGCCCACTAAAACTGGTGAACTGATTGGTTTGACTCACTGTCAATCAATACACAAGACTGTGAGAACTGGAGGCTGTTGGGCTGAAGTAGGAATTCTGCATGTTGGATTTCTGACCTGGACTCTGAAGATGGCAGCGTCTCTGCCGTCGAGCCTCATCTCTTCTGGCAGTTCCTCGTAGGCGTTCACATACGGGACATGACCTTCATTCACCAACCTGAAAACAATCACATCAGCTAACTCCTCCAGGACTTTCCAGACATACACTGGGACTTGTTTGCATAACAGACAGTAAATCAAAATAATATATTTAACACTGTTTTGCGGCCTCTAACCCTCCATGGGGCAACGATCCAGGTGTGTCCAGAAGTTACCTGAGCAGGTCACTGAGCGTCAGCGGCTCACGGCTCCAAATCAGAGCGAGGTGGATCAGAGCCAGAGTTTTCCTCATGCTCATCAGACAGTGACCCCGCTTCCGCCGAGCCGTCATGTAGGCGACGCCGTCCACCGAGCCCGAGCCCAGCGAGCAGTTGCTGGGGCTGTCTGAGGGGTTAAAGGAGCATTTCAACTCATTTTAACATCTTTCAGTCAAACACCGCAAACTGGGAAAAGTTTTTCTTTGTGGAGCTGGTTTTGTGCATCATGTTCAAACAGCAGGAGGCGGTGGGTTCGTTTCATTACCTACGTTACATCCTGGGGTGCTGGGCGGGTTCGTCTCTCCGTCCGTCTCTCCGTCCGTCTCACTGGCGGACGCCACGGACGACTCGGCCACGCTCTCCGAGTCCGAGTCCATGTTCTGCTGAGGACAGAGAGACAGAGTCAGTGCAGCTCTGCAAACAGGGTGAATTATCAGCTGCATTCTATTTAATCTGTTTATCAGATCTGAATCCTTTCCCCTTAATGAATCTATTCAAGTTTATGTAGCACAAGTTAAAACTTTCAAATGCTCAGTTACTGCAGTTGTTTGCAAAAGTTTGGGCAAATTCATATTTTGTTGATTTTAGAAACAAACAAATTTAATGCTCCGCTATTTCCATGCATTTGCATAAAAATGTGAAAGTCAAAGAAAAAGCCTCGGGAACCTGTCTTCTCCTGTTCAACCACATCTTAAAAACCTAGGTGTGAAATATGACTCCGTCCTAAAGTTTGGCAAGCAGGTCAGTGCAGTCGTAAAGGCTTTGTCCCGGTCTTTTCTCTCATTCAAAGTCATCTATGCTTTCACTTCCTCTTGCTTAAACCAATGCAATTCCCTCAGTCACTTAGTCAGTTGTCCCCATCTCCCCTGCAGATGGTCCAGAGAGCTGCTGCTAGACTCTACACTCCAGGTACCCAGAAGAGAGACCACAATAGCCCTATCCTGGGCTCTCTACACTGGCTTCCAGTGCATTTCAGGGTTGATTTCAAGGTCCTACCGCTTGTTTTCAAGCCCCCCCAATATCTCTGTCCTTTGAACCCCTGTATTCTGTACCTAGGTCCCTGAGGTCATGTGACTTCAGGCTCTTGGCCTGGCCACAATCCGAATCTAAGCTCAGGGTTGAACGGGCCCCTAGACTGTGGAACAGCATCTCCACCTATAAAAGATCTGCCCGCTCTATTGATCCCTTTAAATCCAGGCTTAAGACACACTTTTATTCTTCAGTGATTGGATCCATTTGATGGCTGTTTTTTTTTCAATGCCTTTGACAACGTTTATGGATGTGTGCTTTTTATTCTGATTTTAACTTTAATTTATGATTTTATTCTGCATAGCACTTTCGTCAACTTGCATAGTGTTTAAACTTCACTTGACTTTTTCTGAGTCATTTAAACAAACTTTCTGAAGGTTTAACACATTGCTCTTTGATAATAAAGAAAAAAAACATATTAGACTCATCTTCATTTGATTCTCAAATGTTTAAAAACTATGACAAATAGTTTTCACAAGTTCACAACACCCATAAACTGTTGATTTGATCAGTTGTTAGATTCAGCTGTTTTGTGTCAGGTGTTTGTGAACTCACCATTTTGAACGTGGCGCTCCTCACTGGGTTGCTGGTGTAGGCCTGTCGACTCTTCTGCAGGAAAAGTCTCCACAGCTGACACAACACCTGGTCCTGAAACAACAAGTTTCCGATCAGACTGTTTCTGCAGGGGGTTTCCACGGCGACCGACCCTCCAGGTTCAACAGCAGGTACATAAACAGACCTTAAAGTGTGGAGAGACTCCCAGTCTGAGCAGAGCGTTGGCCTGGTTCCTCAGTATGAACTGGAAACCTTCACAGACCATCCACTTACGACCTCCCTCTGAAACGCAGGAAAAACTCAACTTTCAACTCACAATGATTTTAACGATCGTTTAATCTTGTCTCAACTGTTCAGTTTAATGTGATAGAAAACAGAAAACTACAAATCCTGACATTTTAGAAACTGTCATTCAGCTTATCAATTAATTTACTCATTTTCATTTCGGCCCTAAATCACCCAAAACTGTTCATTCAAAAAACCAAACAGATGCTTTCAGAAACAAATGATGATGTAGAATAACAATCTGATGCATCATTTTTCCATCGTTTAATCACTTTGAATTAATCTATCTTTTGAACTTCCAGCAGGTTGAACTGAAAACACATTTATTGTTTTAAACCACTTTGTATTTTAGGTCCGTGTCAGAGGACTGAGACAGAAACACTGACCGGGCCTCTTGTTTCTGCTTCCTCTGCCGATGGTGGAGACCCTGGCGGATCCGGGGGTGAAGGTCAGGTCCACCACCTCCCTGCTTCTCTGAGGACATGTTAAGACATGTTCAAATTCACACAGATGAAACCTGATAAAACTGAATTCAAACTGGTACAGAAACACAATGCTGCCACCTGCTGACCTGCAGCTACACTGCAGTCTGAGGGAAACCAGGGACTGATGACAGCTTGCTGAAGTTTGCCAAACAGCATTTAAAGGACTGAGAGCATGAGGAAAAAGATTCTCTTGCCTGAGGAGTACAACTAAAACAACTACAGAAGCATTATGTCATTATGAGTGGACGCGACCTGAGACTACAGGCCACGGTTCAACTTTCAGCACGATAATGACCTGAAGCCAAGACAACACTTGAGTGGCTTCATGACAAGACTTTGACTGTGCTTGGGCCGAAGCCCGAACTTATTTCATCTATTTACAGTTAAATCTATAGGATGATAAAGTGAAGGAGTCTGAATACTTTCTGAAGCTGCTGTGAATATTCCTGCAAGTATCAACATCTGTGAAGTACTTCATTTATTCGTTCTGATTGTCTTGGCTGTAATAACCAGCTCCTCCCCATTCACATGAACATACTCACTGGATCAATAAACCAGTGAACAGGATCACTGATGTTAGGTTCACTGAACACAGGTAACAGACTCAAGATCAGCTGATGCTCTTGTTGTTTACCTCAATGACATTGTGGCAGGATCTGCAGTAGAAACGACCCTCATCTGATATTCCCCAATCCACTGCAGAGCATTGAGCACAGGGCTCCCTGAACCCGGCCTACAAAAACACACACACACACACATACACACACACACACACACACAAATGTAATAAACATCTACAACAACATACAGGTACAGTTTGATCACATAAAGAAAAGAGAGCAAAACTATTTTCATTATGTGGTTCTGTAACTACATTAATATCTATAAAGCTGATGATATTTTTTTTACTAATATCTTAAAAATAACTCTGGAACAACGGCAATTAAGAATCTCCCACTTCCATAAACTAAAGCAACTATCGGACTTTAGTTGTGGAATATCAGCAGCACCTGTAGTCAAGACTTCATTTATAAAATAGGCAATTTATTTTTACTTTTCTGTGGAAATAGTAAATAATCATTCAAATGGGCTTATAAGGATTTGTTTCAGTTTTGATGAAGCTCTCCGGTAAATTCGGCAACCAAGTTGTCAACTAATGGAATATTTACTTCAATAAAATTTCAACTTTAACTTGGAATACGCACTATTGACATTAAAGTCAGACACAATGTGATATCTTACAACATTTACATTTGAGGAAACAGTTAGTGAACATATGGTTAACGTATCCCCCGTACAGTCGTAGAATTGCGTTAACTGTGTTAAATAATGTT
This sequence comes from Seriola aureovittata, assembly GCF_021018895.1. NCBI lineage: Eukaryota > Metazoa > Chordata > Actinopteri > Carangiformes > Carangidae > Seriola > Seriola aureovittata. Next base: position 2,350,085 of record NC_079382.1, read on the forward strand.
TTTAGTGCGTCTTATGTGTGAAAAGAAATACAAAACCGACATTTTGTTGACTCGAGTTTGGTGTTGACCCGGCTAGCTAACCTCGTCAGTAGCGATGAAGCGTTAGTTAGCATTACCATCTACATCAGAGTATCAGATGTATTTACCGTGTGTTCGTCGTCCATGTTCACTTTTAAAGAACCGTTTTGAACCACAAATTCTAAATTTGTTGTGTATTCAGACTTTATATACAGTCATTGGTCCACATGTGCCGGGTTTGTTTGGGATTTACTTCTTATGTGATTTCCGGTAGACTGGACGCTCTGTGGTGCTCTGCTGCCGCTCGCAGTCTGAGATATGAACTACAGCTACACACTGCAGTGAAGCATAAACTCTGTTTCTGTAATTTCACTTTTTTTTTTTACAACAATTATTTTGACTTTATCAAGTCAAGTCAACATGCTATTGAACATAAGATACATAAAGATTTTGATGTTTTGAAAAAATTGGGTTTTTCTGAATTCTGAATGACAAAAGTAGAAATATAATAATAATAATAATAATAATAATAATAATAATAATGATCATAATTATCATAATGATCATAATAATAATAATAATTTCACACTGATCTTTTTCCTCAGGAGGCTCAGGTCCTTTTACGTCTGCAGTGAAATGCTACACATGTTTTATCAGTCAGTGGTGGCCAGTGTACTCTTTAATGCTGCAGTCTGCTGGGGCAGCAGCATGTCAGACATGAACATAAAGAGACTGGACAAGCTGGTCAAAAAGGCTGGGTCTGTGCTTGGCAGGAGTCTGGATTCACTCAGGACTGTTGTGGAGAGATGCATGCAATGTAAGATGGAGGCCATCTTGGACAATACCAACCATCCTCTCCACAACATTCTGGCAGGACAGAGAAGCAGCTACAGCTGCAGCAAGCGTCTCATCTCACTGCGCTGCAGAACAGAGAGGTTCAGGAGATCCTTTGTTCCCACTGCCATCAGGCTATACAACACCTAAGCAGGAAGTGGACTAATCTAATTATTATTGTTTTTATTTATTATCAACTGTTATTATTATTATTATGATTATTATGATTATTATTATTATTATTAATAACAATGAGCTAATGGAGACATGAATTTCCCCTTGGGAATCTATCTATCTATCTATCTATCTATCTATCTATCTATCTATCTATCTATCTATCTATCTATCTATCTATCTATCTATCTATCTATCTATCTATCTATCTATCTATCTCAAAAATGAATTATATTTTTCTCAAATTCCTGCTTCAGCCTTATTCATGAAAACAAACTTAATCCCACATCTGAATAAATAAATAAATAAATAAAAGGCATTTGCAGAACACATTTCCTGTCCTTTGCAAGTGTCTGTGAAGACAGGAAATGTCACCTCTGCAGTTTGACAGTAAGTTCAAAGAAAATAACATGAAATACTCCTATTACGAATCTTACACAGTAAAGTCACTTTTACGTAGTAACTTCTTATATAAAATGAAAAATAAGTCATACTATATTCAGACTATTGCATGGTATTTGATAATAAGTTCGTTTAAGTTCTGTTTCCTGAGGCGGAGTTTACAGTTTCCTGTGTAAAAAAGGTTTCCCGCTGTATGTGCAGTTACGGCTGTTAATGTTATGGTTGATCTGTGTATATGTTGTAGTAAAAGCGGATTTGGATGAGATCAGATGTTATAAATAGACCTGCCAGATGTCTCTGTGTTATTCTCTTACATAAGATGGACGACAGACATGTTTCACTTCTATCTGCTTCACTTTGTGTTTGTTGTGCAGCTCTAACTCCTACATCATCCCCCGCTCTGAAGAAAATCACGATCAGTTTTTAAACTGCTTGTTTCAGGAGCCTTTTGGATTCCAGCGTGTTTGACTCACCAGTTTGTAAAGTTTGAACCAACACGAACACAATGCAAAGACGGATTTTCAAAATAAAGCCGCTAATAATTTAAACAATTAAAACGTAACTCTGGAGGACAGAATATTGCATTCTTGGACAAACATATGTATATCTGACTATTTTTAGTCCCTCAAAAGTAAATATTGTAAAACATATAAATAAAAATAAATATTCAATATTACTTTTAGTTTATAATTAGTTTTTACATCTTTTATTTATTATTTTATATTCTTATTTTGTTTTATAATTCATGTATTTTATTTATGTCCTCGTTTGTGCTCAGTATTTCGTGTTTTTAGTAAGTAAGTAATCATTTAAGTAATTAATAATGTTTCATTGTTATTTATTTTGATTAATGTATCTATTTATGTTTTTTTGTCTTAAAATAATTCATGTCTGTACTCTGTGTTATTTTTTTAATTAAATAATTTGGATTTGATGAAGTTGTTACTTTTGAAAAGCTTTATAATTTTAAAAATATTCAATTATTAGTTTATTTTATTTTACTCGCTAAATGTCTTTTATTGTGACGGCAGTTAAACCCACTTCCGTACCGCATCTCCAGCTTCTTGATGACTTGTCTCGAGAGCTTTCCGTCTTCCTGGTTTTTACGGACTGGAGAAGTTTTTCTACCTGTTTCTAAACACAATAAAGACCTCACCTGGACGAGGTTACTTAGTTTTATTAAGAAATGTTTTTTTAATGTGAAATTTTGTATCCAAACTGTCGTCAACGTCTGAAATCTGATGTTTGGAGAGTTTAATCTGAAAGAAGCAGCGGCGGCCGTTTCCATTCAGCCCATCCTGTGCGAGGATTAATCCATCAGTCAGAACCGTCAAACATGAGACAGGAGCTCACGGTTTTAACTTTTCTAACCGTTTTTACCTTTTACACCGAAGCAGCCACCAATCCGCCCGCAGACACAGAGCAGCAGGAGTATGGTAAATCTTTAAATGTGGTTCTGATCCTCTAAATTTACAGGCATTATAAGTAAAGTTCGCTAAAACAACGAGCCTGACTGCTGCTAACAGTCATGAAAAGGTTAATGTACATCGGTAGAAAGTATGGAAGACCATCCCTGACAGAAAAAGATGAACATCAAATGAAAAGTTGCGTTAATAAGTAGAATAAGTTTTAAAGATGGTAAATCTTAAATTGTCCTTTCTAAGTTATACATTTGAGAGAATAAGTCAACGTTTGATAATTAGTCCTAATTTTGTGATAGTATCTCATAACCATCGTCACAACATTGAGTTAACCTCATATCACATAAGATTAAAAATACTATGTAAAAGAGATAAGATAATAGTAATTGTGTCAAAATCGATGTACAAATGAAATTGTTACTCAAAATGAAGAGATAAGTCTACATTTTATGGGATAAGTGAAACTTATGTGATGTGTCTTTTAAACTAACCTGAGATACTAAGTCAACATTTTCATCATATGTCAAAATACCATGTAAAACTAAATAGCAAATCACCCTAAAACACATCGCATATCCCAAACAATGTCAAAATACCATGTAAAATTAGACAGTATTTAATTATCAATATGTCAAAGTCAATGTTTAATTAATATGTATTTCTTTTCCTTATTCTCATATAAAATGGGGTCCTAAAATCTGAGGCCACTTTCTGGTCTCAGAGTGAGAGTCATTTATTTTTGCCATTTTTGTGATGAATCAAAGTAGTAATAACAAAGTATATTTACTTACTATCTCATATTTCACTCTGTCTCAAAATTATTGAAAAGTGAGTCAAAATTATGACTTTTAAAGTGAGTGTTTGCCTAATCTCTAATGTCTTAGCTTCCACTTACTACTTATCATCTCACATCTTATACTATGTCCAAATTATGATGTAGTAAATCAAAATTCATTCACTATCTCTTAATTATAACTTTTGAATTTCATTTATCATAACTTTATCTTTATTTTTGCTAGCTCTGACTATTTTGTCAGTTTATTTCTTTTCCTGGCCTCAAGATAAATGAATGAAAAATGATCAATTGTACCTCAATTGATCAACCTGAACAGGTACATGTTTCCTAACAACACAAATGACAGAAACTCTGAGACTCAGAAACAATATTTTAAACTGTTTAAAACAAAAAAAAAAAAACAAGGTTAATATTAGTTGAAAGTACAAATTAAGGACTGGTCATTTTAATTTGATTACATATGACATTTTGTTGGTAAATCCAGTGGTCTGCAGCTACTGTGTCACACATTACAACTTGTTTGGTATTATCTGTTACATATTAACCCGTTCACCCAGCTTCACCGTAATAAAACCATGAATACAGACAGAGGTGCTGTTGGTGGTGTCTTGTGGGAGGTTGAATTTATGACTTTATGATCATTTAATCAGACACATGTAAGGATCATAAACATGAAGACATCAGACTCTGTGTTTCCTCCTCAGCCTCTCTCAGGTCGATGCTGGACGACTTCGACGTGCTGCCTCTCTCCAGCCTGCAGACTCACTCCGTCCGCCGCCGAGACGTCCAAACTCAAACTCATGTGGAGAAGACGCTCAGTTTCAACGCCCTGCAGAGGTCCACGTTTCACACGGGGTTAATGCAAGTTTTGATTCATGACATTTAAACGGGCCCCTAATGCTACTCGTACATTTTATCTGTGCAGGCAGTTCAGACTGTACCTGAGGACCAACGATGAGCTGTTCACCGAGGATTTCAGAGCCGTGGTCGTGGACGAGGACGGTCGGGAGCAGAGCTACCCGGTCAACAGACACAACTACTTCACCGGACATGTCATCGGTAAGACAGTCCAGCTGGGAGTACATTGATAATAAAGGACTTCTTATAGAGCTCCGTTGTTTCCAGAAACTAGTAAGAACACAACAGTGACTGTGCTGGATCTGAACTGGGGGCGTTGTGGTTATGTCTGTGTGTCTTAACCAACTTCGTCTAAACCTACGGATGTTTTAGGAAATTGCTGGACAATATTTTAAAACTGAAAATAAATTGATGTAATCTGTGAGGAGATTTACGTCTTCAGCAGGGAGCATTGGGCTTGAAGCTGAGAGCCGCAGACAGAGGAGGGAAGTCAGAAAGTGTTGGTTTGAGTCTGCAAGTGCGATTTGCTGGCAAGAAAGAGAAAAAAAAGATCCTTTAACTGTGTTTCTTCCAGGGGAGGAACACTCTCGAGTTCAGGCTCATATCGACGAGCACGAGTTCTCAGCTCACATCCTGACTGACGAGGGCGAGTACAACATCGAGGTAAAACAAGGACACTGAGCGTCGTATACAAGTGTGTGATGTTCAACTAAAACATTAAACAAAAGCTTCCTGTCTCCTCTGTGTTCAGCCTCTGTGGAGGTTCACCTCAGCGCCCCCCGATGGTCGCCTGCTGATCTACCGCTCAGACGACATCAGGAACCTGAGCAGACTGCATCAGCCGTCTGTCTGCGGCTACATGACGTTCAACCCCAGCCACCTCTTTCCTGACGGCGTTCAAATGGCCGTGCTGGAGGACCAGGATGACGAGGGTTAGTAGATTTTAACACAGATGGAAAAAACATGAGAAGAAGGATTTGTTTGATACGTGACTAGACAACTTTATGTCCAGACTTTGAGCCATTATGTAGCTCATTCTGTATCTAACATCATGGTTTTGTTTATGGAAGGTTTTAAGTTCAACCAAACTGAAGTGAGCAGCAGATAAACAGCTCATTGTGGCTGCCTTTACTATTCCTCGTTGCAAATAAAGACGAATACGGTCCATTTCCTGTAGCTGCTTCACAAAAAAAGAGCTTTTAACGTGAACAACCTAGCTTTTATTGTGAAGAATTTGGGTTTTAATGTGAAAAGAAGAACTATTTACGTTAAAGAACAAGCTTTTAAGAGTGAAAAAAGAACTTTTGATGTGAACAAGAAGCTTTTAATGTGACTTAAAAAGTGTTTATAATGTGAAAAAACTGATTTCAAATTAAAAAAAGAGTTTTTAATTTGGAAAAAATAACTTTTAAGCTGTAGGGTGTGTTGCGTTTACATCAACATCACTTTACTTCATTTCATTACAGTGAAAAATCTTTTGACATCAAATTGTGATAATAAGGGTTTCATATAACATTTAAAATTCGTGTGTGAAGTCTCAGGGTCCTGACCACAGGACTGATATTTAGTGTGTTTCCTGTCTGTACCTGGTCAGAGTCTGTGTTCAGAGGGAAACGTCAGGTCCAGGACCACAAGAAAAACACCTGTCCCCTGCTGCTGGTGGCTGACCATCGCTTCTTCAAACACATGGGCCGCGAGGAGGAGAGCACCACCCTCAACTACCTGGTCAGACCTGAAAACACCTCGATCTCTCACCTGGACAACAAATTCAACCATCAACAATATCAGGATCACTATGATTCCTGTTTGAGCCCCTCACCGCCTCCACCCGCTGATGTTAACCACCCCGACTGTGTTTTCAGATCGAGCTGATTGATCGCGTGGACGACATCTACAGAAACACGTCGTGGGACGACGAGTTCAAAGGTTACGGTGTTCAGATCCAGCAGGTGAAGTGAAGTGATCAGTTTAACTTACCCACATGTCCTGTAATCAGTTTGTATTCAATCAGTGTGTTTTTTATAGGCTGTAACAGTCAGCCTCCATCACATCAGAGATGGACGACAGCGACTCCACTTATGTAATAAAATAACACCAAGCTGGTTGTCACATGTGACGCTGCTGTTTCTCCTCTGGTAGATTATCATAGAGAAGATTCCGACTTCTGTAGATCCAGGAAAAAGTCACTTCAACATGAGAGGAAGTCCAGTGAAGGGCAGAGACGTCTGGGACGTCAAGAAACTGCTGGAGGTAAAACCACATCGCCCGACGCGAACAACATTTAGCATTATTTTGCAGTGAGAAACAAAGTTACAACGGTTTTAATCCTGAACGCCTCCTCTGAGATCTCTGTGGTTTCGTCCTCTTGCAGCAGTTCAGTGTGGACATCGCAGACAAAGCCTCCAACGTTTGTCTGGCTCACCTCTTCACCTATCAGGACTTTGATGAAGGCACTCTGGGTCTGGCCTACGTCGCCCCGTCCAAACCCGACATCCCCGGAGGTCTTTGCTCCAAATGTAGGGTCCTGCTGCTTCGCCTCACTCCCTGATTTTATCTGATCAGTGGAAAAGATAAAGATTTAAAGCATCTTCACTGTTAACCAGTCACACCCTGTTGTTTTGTTTCCTTTAGCGTGTCCTTCATCTACAAACGAACAAAGAGCGATTTACCTCAACACAGGTCTGACCAGCACTAAGAACTATGGGAAGACCATCCTGACCAAGGTGGGCTGGATTTCTGACAGCTGTTGAACTGCATCAGTTGTTCATACAGGGACATTTCAGTTGGCATTCGTGCCTGGCTGTTGAGATTTGCCTGAGTTATGATTCCAAGAAGGAGTGTGATTTTTGAAGCAGAAATTGTACGTTGTGTTTCTTAGTATTTTTACCTCACATCTCTCGCACGACCACCGTTAACTCTCCTGCTCCCACATTGTGAAGCACATCTCAGTTTGAAAACTTCCTCTTCCCCTGAGTCTGTTTGCCTGGAAGTTTGTCAGCTGATGACTAATGCTGTGAATTAAGCAGGGACTCAACAGTTTTTGGCGTTGTTTCCACAGGAGGCAGATCTGGTGACGACTCACGAGCTCGGTCATAACTTTGGAGCAGAGCACGACCCCGACAACATCCCAGACTGCGCCCCCCGAGAGGACCAGGGAGGGAAATACGTCATGTACCCCATCGCTGTGAGCGGAGACCACGTCAACAACAAGGTGCTGCCTCCTGGTTCTACACCTTTACCTGTGACACTGAGCCCTCAATGTCCTGAGAGATGATATTTTAATGTGCATAAGCTCCTAACTTAAGGCACTGTTCAGACCTGGTATTAACATCTGTCTCGGGTGATCTGATCACAGGTGCTCAGCTCTAAGTTCAGGTGTGAACGCACCCAAGACACATTGAGGGCACCACCTTTACTCCAAGGCCAAATACTCACTTTGTCCTTATTTTAAACAGAAAATTGGTATTATTTTATTTATTAAAGCAAGAATTTCATTATATTCTGAGGTGAAAATGAGTTTATTTAATAACAGAGGTCTCTTCAGTGGCTGTGAGCATCTGAGGTGGTAGCATGATTAAAACTGATCAAAAAAGTCATTTTTCAGGACTTCTGTGTAGTGAATCTCACTGACCTGCAGAACAGAGAAAAAAAGGAAAACAGAAAGCTGAATAGAGATGAATACTGCAGGATATAAACCAGACTTTCTGCTCTAGTGGAGTTTTTGTTATGATAAACAGATTTTCTCCCATCTGTCCAGATGTTCTCAAACTGCAGTAAACGCTCCATAGTGAAGCGCCTGAGGTCGAAGGCGTCGTCCTGCTTCAAGGAGAGAAACATTAACGTGTGCGGAAACTCTCGGGTGGAGCAGGGGGAAGAGTGCGATCCCGGACTGCTGCACATCAACTCCGACCACTGCTGCACGGCCGACTGCAGGCTGAAACCTGGAGCTCAGTGCAGGTCAGAGGCCGCGCTAGGGGTGGAGTTCGATGGCATTTTATCGAACCCCGATCCTTTTGAATCCCCCCGTGAAATCTTTTGTTCGGATGTGGAATAAAAAAATGCAACAAAACTCAACTGTTTTGAAAACAAACGATAAAACTAGAATCGAGGTTCTTATAATCACATCAATAACTAAATTGGTAACTTTTTTTTTTTTAAAAGTATATTTTTTTGGGCTTTTTTATGCCTTTAATGGACAGCACAGTGGAGAGTGACAGGAAACGGGGAGGCAGAGAGAGGGGGAATGACATGCAGTGAAAGGCCGTCCGATGCGGGATTCGAACCGGGGCCGACTGCAGCGAGGACTGTAGCCTCTACACATGGGGCGCCTGCTTAAACCACTACGCTATACGACGCCCCAAAATTGGTAACTTTAATTGTGATTTATAGGAGGAGGCTGGTTGGCTGGAACTGGTTGTTGCTATGGGTCACAGAATCAGCTGTAACACCTCCTCAGGTTATCAAAGATAACTCGTGTTGGATGGTAGATAAAGGTTTAAATAAAGGACTTGTTTCTCCCTCAAACATTGCATTTTGTAGCTGTGTTGTTGACGTCTGTGGTGTCATACCAGCGTGAATGAAAGGTTCAATGAGGGATTCATCGGTCGAGGAGCTTAATGACTGAAACACTGTCAGAGTTGTCACAGTTTCTCTAGTGGTTTTGTCTTGTCCTGACATGAATCCGTCTCGGCTCAACTACGTCTTTTCTCCGCTCAGTGACAGGAACAGTGCGTGCTGCAAACACTGCCGGTTCGAGTCTGAAGGCGAAGTCTGTCAGGAGCCCATCGACGCCACCTGTAAAGGACACTCCTACTGCACAGGTCGGCACGCAAAGTTCAAAGGTCAAGAATCTGCCTTCCACTCCTGTTGCTTCATGTCTGCTTTTTTTTTTTTTTGTGTGTGTGTTGACAGGAAACAGCAGCGAGTGTCCTCCTCCGGAAAACGCCCCGGATAAAACGGTGTGTCTGGACAGCGGAGAGTGTCTGAACGGAGAGTGTATTCCTTTCTGCCAGGCCGTCTTAAAGCTGCAGCCCTGCGCCTGCAATGGTACGACACTGAACGTTTGACTTGGTTCTTGTGTGATTAAGGCTGCGCAAGTCAATATTTTTGTACTAAGCTTATTAGTCTACCTTAGCTCTCCACAGCAGCAACTGTTATCTGAGCAGCTGTGAAAAGCCACTGTCCACCACCTGCTCAGCAGCAACCAGCAGACACACACAGGTAGAGAGCAGCAGGTGAACATAGCATTTAGCAGCTAAACCCGTCAATACCCATCAAAGGACTCGTGTTAGAATTTAGCTTCAGCTATAAACACATGTAAAATCAATTGGACACTGCTTCTGCAACAGTCAGTGTTTTTCTGTACTTGTCTTTTACAAATGAAGCAAATAAATGAAAAAAGAGTCCGATATTTCCCTCAGGAGTTGGTAGAGACTAAAAACGGAGTGAAAAGAGCAGGAATATTGGACTTGAAGTGTTTTTCCACCACAAGGTACTTTTGGTGCCAGGTACTTCTTTTTTCCACTGCAGATAGAACCCCCTCAATGCAACGTTGTTACTATAGCGGCGAAGCACAAAGCTATTGTGACGTCATCTTCAATGTGACACACACATGAAGAGCTTGGTTTTCACCTGTTGGATCTTTAACCTGCAGTGATCAGTGGTGATCCTAGACGGACAGATGCTACGATTTACAGATGTGATGTCCCCTAAGTGCCTGACATGCAGGCAATTCAGAGATGCTAGCTACAGCACACATCATCAGGTGCCCCGCTCCGACCCCCCACCACCCCACCACCCCACCACCCCCATCATCAGGGCTTTTGGGGCAACTGTATAGTGTGATTATGGGAGGTTTAAGGGGGTTTATAGTTGTGCCAATATGAGGGTTCATTTGGGGCCCCAAGCATTTGCCTGGTTTGCCTCCCCTGACGACGAGCCTCTGGCAGTAATGAGTCTGCATTCGCTTTTTTTCTCCTTGGTAGAAACCAACTCGTCGTGTAAAGTCTGCTGTCGCGGCAGCAGCGGTGTCTGCGAGCCCTATCAGGACAAAACAGGCAACTTCCTGTTCCTGCGTAAAGGCAAACCCTGCACCGTGGGCTTCTGTGACGGAGCGGTGAGACCATCCATCGGTAAAAACACCCAGAATGCCACATTAAAGACGAGCAGGATGAATGAGCGTGTGGGTGTTCTGCTGTCTCTACAGGGGAAGTGCATGAAGCAGGTGCAGGACGTGGTGGAGCGGCTGTGGGATTTCATCGATAAACTGGACATCAACACGTTCGGGAAGTTTCTGGCTGATAACATCGTTGGCTCAGTGGTGGCTTTCTCTCTGCTCTTCTGGGTTCCTTTCAGCATCCTGGTTCACTGTGTGGTGGGTGTCAGTACACTCACTTTGTTATTGTTACAGGTCGCAGTCCATTCATCACATCCCATCAGCTGTTTTCCTTCAGAACTGCTGTTTAAAGTGTCTGTGAGAGATGTAGTTCTTTCAGATCTGATGTTGATCATCACATTACCTCAATATTTTAAGTAGAATATAATAAAAATAAAAATAGCTTTATTTATATAGCACCTTTAACAACTGAGTTTACAAAAAACAAATCAAAAGCAATGATATTCAAAAGCAGAAACAGACAGGAATTAGGTAGAGTTACAGAGGGAGGACAAATAATATAATTCAATACAGATGAGGACAATTAGAGGGAGCAGATGTTGTATAGAAACATACACACAAACACAGTAAAAGCAATAAAAGGGCGATATGGAGTCGATAAAACGATAAAAAGACGATTAAAAAAAAACGATGAAAAGACGACATCATAAAAGCAAGTCTATAAAAATGAGTGTCAAGAAGTGATTTCAAAGAAGTTACTGATTCTGCTGCCCTTATCATCAACACCACTATTCATCATATCTTCTCTCTTCCCTCAGGACAAGAAGCTGGATAAACAATATGAGCAGACCACAAAGTCACTGTTCTTCCCCAGTGTGAGTATCTGTATATGTGTATATATATATATTTATATACAGTATATATGTGCAGTATACAACAAAACGCATTAGCAAGAAATCTGTCAACGCCTCAGCCTCCTCTGTTGTGGGTTGTGTGAAATGCAACAAGGCTCCACATGAAGGAGCTGCCTGAACAATAAGAACCCAGACAGTGACACTTCATAAAGATGGAGAGGGAACATGAGCTGAAACACTTGACTATTAACTCAACCTTGTACTGAGAACCTTACAATCCACCTTATACTTCCTCTGTTTGTTTTTGTAAACTGAATTTTTTGGGTGAATTTAATTTATGAATTAAGCCATTTGAAGTTCGTGTAGTTTCAAATGAGGATTGGAGGGACCTTTATTGTTCAGGTGGATCTGACAGTGTGATGGTCCAGCTGCTAAAGATGATAGAGATGAGAGAAGTGAAACATCAGTACATTCATTCAGTCGCAGTCAGTTATTTGTTAAAACATACGGTCTGCTCCTTTAACCATTAATCGCAACTGACTCTGATGGTTCATTTCCCCAGAATGCCGAGCTCTTGAGCAGCCTAGAGTCCGCGTCTGTACGGATCTTCAAACCTCCAAGCTTCCCGACCACAAACGCCGCCCCCCTCCGTTTCCAACCATCCGGCCCCCAGCAGACCAGCACCCCTCCGGTTTCCAACTTCATCCCCGGGCCCGATTCCGCCCCTGCTGGCTCCTGTCACATGCCCCCTCCTCTGGACAGCCCACGCATGGCCACCATCCAGGAGGACCCCAGCCTTGACTCCCACCTGGATCAGGAAGCCCTGGAGGAGGCGTTCGGGCGGCCGGTGGGGTCGGCTCAGCGCTCCTTCGAGGACCTGACGGAGAAAAGCGTGGTGAGTCGCAGCGAGAAGGCGTTGATGTTCAGACTGAAGAGGCAACATCAGATCGACACCAAGGAGACGCAGTGCTGAGAGGCGGGTGGACTTCAGGTGGCTTGTCCTGTTCAGGTCCTCGTGCTCTGGTTTTGCAGTTTTATAGCTTTTTAAACTGGCTCTGTGCTGAAGACTGCTGCACTGTTTTGTTTTTGTAGTAAAACTTAGGTCTGATCACACAGGTCTGACAGGATCAATACAAATCTTTAGTAGTAAAACAGAAAAAAAATCTGCCTTCAGAATGTCTCCTGTGCGGTCAGACGTCTGTTTCAAATGGCTGCCCAGTCCTTCCTCAGCCGGGGACTTCACTTCAGTATCCATCCTCCTCACGTCTCTTAAATCAAAAGTAAAATTAAACTTTTGTGTCCATTGTATCGTGGAGACATGTCTCCTCGGAGCTGCTGCACCTGGGGCTGGGTACCAAACTTTTTTCGGTACTAGTTAAATGTGGCTCAGAATATCAATGACGTGCTCTAATCAGCTGTTTCCTGATACTCGCACTGTCAGTTACTTCAGGCTGCAGAAATAAAGTGAGAGCAAGTGAGAGACTAGACTCTTTGCTCTGTGGATGTCTGATGGTTGGTGGTATGGTTCAGACATTCATGTCCAATACTTTGAAGTGTGATTGAATACCTGCAGAAAACTGTGTGTTTAGTGCAAGTGTTCCCATTGGTCACTGTCAATCAATGTACAAATTCAGACCTGCTCGTCTTTGTGTCTGAATTTCACGACGTGTCTTCCACCATGACACACTACACGGGATACAACTAGCACCTGTCGGCTCCCACGTAGTTCTTCAACAACCCACAGAACTCTTTTACCCTGAATGCATCATGGTCATTTTAGTTCCGTTTAACGCCCTGCACTCACTAGTGCCTCAAAACCCTACACTCATTTTTGTTCCTGAACTCCCCATGCTCATTTTAGTTCCCTTAGACCCTGCACTCAATTTCTTTCCTGAACGGCCCGCGCTCATTTTAGCGCATCTCGCCGCGCTCCTTTTAGTCCCTCAAAACCCTGCACTCATTTTTGTTCCTGAACGCCCCATGCTGATTTTAGTTCTAGCGTTAGTCAAACAATTAAAAAAACTGCTCATTTTAGAGAGTTCCAAGCACAGAGACAAAATGAAACGGTTATTCTTGTAAGATTTTTTGAAATGAAGGTACCAGAACTCGGTATGAAAAAGTTTCACATGATACCCAGCTCTAGCTGCAGCACTGAAAATCTTTTGCAAAAAGGTTGAACTGAAATAAGACAATCATTTGTGTGCACGGAGTTCCTGTCTAACTGAAGCAGTAGCTTTTTTTTGTGACTTAACTCGATCTCTAAGAGTTGATGTTTGTCGAGTCGACGGCAGCATCACAAACCACATCACCAGCATTTATACAAACAGCAGCCTGTTGTGGAGCTAATATTTTACTGCTTACAGCAGATACACAGTGTTAGACCTCAGCTGCTGGTGAACAGTCAGAGACTTCGTCTGGCTGCTGCTGGTACAGACACTCAAAGTGTTCAAAACTGAATAAACAGAAACATTCAGACAAAATATTATAGAACTACAGAATTGTGAATTATTCAATAAATCCGTGAAACTCAGTTTTTATTACAATATGTTTTTCGTGAGCTGAAGGATTATTTTAATTTCCCTCCAGCAGTTTTTATTGTGTAGTCACTTTGGTGTCGAGTCAGTCACATCAAAGCAGCAGTAAATCACATGACTGGCTCTGTAATGTCAGTAATGTTCCCTGTTTAACTTCACTTACGGATAAAGACTTGAAATAGAAATAATAATAATTTATTTAATTTTGAACACTTTGGGCCTCCATATTTTAGAGGCAAAAACAAACCATCCAAAAGAATAAAGGCACCAGATCAACCGGCAGCTTCATCTGTATTTTACAATTATCGAATGTTAAACCTTCAGGTATTTTACATTCTAATAAAGGACATGTTATTAAAAGCTTTGGAAATATTTAATATTTCATCACAACAGCAACAAAAGTGCCAAAGATTTGATGTGTTCAGCTTCTCAAATGTGATTATTTGCTGCTTTTACTTGTCTTTACATTCAGATTAATTGACAGTAAAAATAACTGAAAGCTAATGATGTGCAAGCAGCCAAATACTAACCAACATTATATGTTTATATGTCAAATACAGATATATCAATAAATGCAGACAGGTCAACGATTGTATTTTTAAGAGTTTATGTGAAAAATGAATATTGAACGACATCAAAATCTCAAATATATGTAGGGACTTTGGTTGAGGACATGATTACTAATCGTTCCCTGCATCTTCTGTTCATGTAAGAAGACTAAAATATTTTGGGAGAATTTAAGGCAGCAGAGGAATAAATGTTAACTCCGCCCCTCCCTCAAAACGAACACGCAAACAAAACCTTTTAAACACCAGCCTCAAAAATCCAGTTTTGTTCGAGTAAAAACTGTTCGCTTTAAAAGTCGACATCAAGTGTCTCACTGGGACTTGAACCTTAATTCTGACAGTGTTAGTGCCTTGCTCAACCTGCTGAGCTACACAAGACTCTGTGTGCATAATACATATGCAAATATCTGTGCTGCAGAAATATTCATATCTAACCTGATGGTCTGTTTTTCTGTTGTTAAAGCCACTATGTGTGAATTTTATTTATGGACTTCAACCAGTCAAATGTATTTTAATTATATTATAGCTGCAACAATTAGCTGATTAATCGATTTGACAGAAAATTAATCAGCAGTTATTTTACTATTTGACTTGTCATTTTTCAAGCACTAATTGCTAAAAAAGTGATAGTTCCAGATTCACAACTGTGAGAATTACTTGGTTTTCTTATCGTCTCATAGTAAATTGGATATTATATTAAAGGGACATTGTGATGGGCATTTTTTTTTTTTACGGTTTTGTAATGTTTTATAGACCAAATTATCAATTGATTAATCAAAAAATAAATAACAAAAATAATTAATAGTTGCAGCCCTGGTTTCTATAACCAAAACCGTGAATCACAAATTTACCCTGAATGGCTTTAAAACATACAACGCTCTTTTACGTAATTAATCAAATGTTTTTTAGGTCAATATTACGAGATACTCAGTGAGAATTATTTTTAATTCTTAACATTTCATCTTTTGCTTTTTTGTTCTTGGTGTTCCTGTGCTTCCCCTAATTTTCTAATTATTCTGATCATAAGGATTTAATACATTTTTGTTTGTAGAAAATATAAATGTGTAGTTGATCTGTTGCTTTCACTTTTTTTTGGGATAAATAGAAACCACGTCAAAGAACAAAGTCACACAGAGGGGCTGTAAACCAAACAGAGGTATTTAGTGTTTGCATTGTTTTCAAATCAACTTGTGTCACTGGGAGAATGCTCAAGCTGTCTGGTACCAGAATTTAATTTTCATAAAATCTCTTTATTTTTTATTGTGTTGTTATTTTGTGCTCAAGTCTAGTGTTGGTTTATTTTATTTTTTTGAATTGAAAGCCATACTGTTGTTGAAATCCCTGTGCCTTCTCTTCTTCTGTGGTATTAAAATGCACTTGTCAGTATTTTCAATATTGTGTATTCAAGAAATGAGTGGAGTCCTGAACACTGTAATGTCTGTTTTAGTCTGTTGTTACATGCTGATGATCATTTGTATTAATCCATTTAAAGGTCTGAGTGTCACTGCGTTTACTGTCAGACTGTGATGTTGTCAGTCTGCTGTTTGGGAATAAAACGTTCTACTGTCTGTTTTCATGTCGGCAAACTGTTTTTCATTCTGATCAGAAATAAATTCATTGTTAAATAACTTATGAATATCCTGAGAAATATTTTATCATCGACTGTTGTCAGTGTTGAAACTAAGAGAGAATCTTGTTAGTTTTACAAAACTTTCCCAACTCAAGTTGCACATACTAGCTTCTTCCAGAGCTTTCAACAAAATAACATGGTTCTCACAAGTTTGTTCAGTTGTCATGGACATACAAGCTAAGTAGCTGTGAGGATTTCATGTGTTAAGATATTCTGGTTTCATTTTATCTGGTTTTATTTATTTTTTTTGCTATTTCTAAAACACCCGGCTTAATTTCCTACAGACCAAGCGTCTTCCTGTCTTCCAAAAGAGATTTAGTTTATATTCATGTGTGACAAAGAAAAGCATCAACTCTTAACATTTGAGAATCCAGAGCCAGAAAATGTTTGAGTTTTTTTTTTAAATAAAAAAAAAAAGACAAAAAAAGAAGAGCAAGAATGATTTTCAATAATCAAATTAGTTGCAGATTAATTTCCTGTTGATTAACTAATAAATATAATAATACCTTCACCTGCTGAGGAGACTGAGGTCCTCCTGTGTGGGGCTCTCCTCAGGACCTTGTACGACTCGGTGGTGGCCTCAGCCATCTACTTCCTGTGGTCTGCTGGAGAGGGGGCAGCACTGACAGGGATAGGCAGAGGCTCAACAAACTGATCCGGAAAGCGAGCTCTGTCCTGGGCTGCCCCCTAGACTCCATTGAGGAAGTAGGTGACAGGAGGATGTTAGCTAAGCTGACATCCATCTGTAGGGTCTCTGAGTAGCTTCTTCAGCAGCAGACTTTTACATCCTCGCTGTAAGAAGGAGAGGTTCTGCAGGTCCTTCATTCCAGCAGCTGTCAGACTCCACAACTCCTGCTCTTCCTGACCATGTGCAAACTTGCACTTTTTCATGTACATATCGTGTGTATTGTGTATATTGTATTTATTAGTGTATATTTGGTATATTTTTGTTGTATATTTCCATAAATGTTTTATTCTATAGATGTTTATTTTCTGCTGTGGTAAATGAATTTCCCAGTTGTGGGATAAAGAAAGTTAATCTAATCTAATCAATTAATTGACCTAATGTTGTGGCTCTAGTTTAGTCAAACCAAAATCAACTTTTTGGATAATTCAATAATCATTTCAGTAATTTCTTTAAGCAAAAATAAT
This sequence comes from Seriola aureovittata, assembly GCF_021018895.1. NCBI lineage: Eukaryota > Metazoa > Chordata > Actinopteri > Carangiformes > Carangidae > Seriola > Seriola aureovittata. The sequence goes on from NC_079382.1 coordinate 2,367,439, forward strand.
GAAAAAAAAAAACAAAAAACTAATTTTTCTGCTTCCAGTTTCTCAAATGTGACAATTTGCTGCTTTTTTTCCACAGTAAAATAAAGTTTTGGGTCTCGTCAGGACACATTCTGACACATTAAATCTGTGTCAGAATAATCACTGTTAACTCCTCTTTTAAAGTTAGAAAGTCAAAGCAGATTTATCTTTGGCGAAAAAAACACTCATCCACTAAAAATCTCACTGGACAAATATTTATTTTCCTCATAAAGAAAACAAATTGTGACATGACATTTGTTTCATAGACAAATCAAGTACAAAAACAATAACAACAATTATTGGTGGTCCGTCTCCTGAAGCTGATTCCTTTGGAATCATGTTTCCAACAAAGAGTTTGTCTTTGTTAAAGAAGCTCATAACACTTCAATTAAAGTCCCTGTGTTAAGCCTTTGTTACCAGTATATAAAGAAATAAATGGTTTATAACAGAGTATAATGTCTGTTAGCAGATATAAAAACATGTTGAATAGGTGCTTATTAATGTTCAGTATTTGTTCTATGTCATTATGTTCATACAGCAGCCTCCACTGATGTGCTGTTCACAAACAAACACTGATCTGATGACAGCTACAGAAACCACATATCATCTTTATATACTGATTATTGGTGATCAATACAGGGACTTAAAGTGTTACCAAGAAGGCAAACATCAGTTCATCATCATCATCATCATCTACATCACTGATGACAAGGTGTTGCTGCTGCTGACATCACAGAGCGGGCGCGGGGAGAAGGCGGGGCTGAGAGCGTCGTAGAGTCGATGGATGGCGACCTCCACCATCTCCCTCAGAGACTCGTCCTCTGTGCAGGTCACAGACTGCAGATGAGAACGCACAGAGGTCAGAGGTCAGAGGTCAACACAGGGGTAAAAGGCTGAGACACTGGTGGTTCAGACGTGATTGACACCTCGCTCGCGGGAGTGATCAGGCTGCGTTTTCTATTTGCAATACGTTCTTTTTTGCTCAGAGGCAGAGTGTTTGTAAAAATCAAAGCAAAGATTGAAAATGATTTCTGCTGCGTCTGATCTGTGTGGATTTGTCTTTAAATCTCAGGATTCTTTGAGGAAGGTAACATCAGTCAGTCCACTGGATTTAAACTAAATCTATTGCAGAAGGTGAAGTGATTTGATTGATCTGTCATCTAGCACCACCAACAGGTCAAAATCCCAAGAGTTCATAACTTCAATCATCTCTTTACCTCAAAGTGACATGTTCACGCGTTCACTGTCATATCAGGATGTGGTTAGCTTAGCTTAGCATAAAAACTGGAAACAAGGGGAAACAGCTAGCCTGATCCACCTGGCAGCCCCTCTGAAGCTCTGCCCTGATTAACATGTTGTATCTGCAACTTATTATTTCAGTTTTTCATTGTAAAGTGTGAATTCAGTAAATATTAATAGTTAACTATCTTTCTACAAGTTCCAATGTCTTGTGTGTAATGACTTTTAAAGCCTCGGGGGCGCTAGTGTCACTGGAGACGTCTTCACATGGTCAAATTCTGCAAGTGAATTAATTCAGAGAAAATATAAAACTACTAAATCATGATGACCATGACTGACAGTGTGTGTTTTATTTAAGTGTTTTAATTTGCTGTGTTTATGTTAGATGCAGACGTTGGACTCACTCTGGTCTCTGGGTCGATGAACGCAGTGACTCCGTCCACCGTCACGCTCAGGTTTTTACCGTCTTTGAAATTCACACAGTCGTCCCCGAACATGTCGCTGCAACACAACAGACAATATCCATGTTTGGTAAACGGGTAACAAAACACCGAACCGACTTTAATGTCAGCTGAAACTGCTGGTTGCCGTGGTGTTGACTCCACCCGCCCGGCGCTCCAGACATGGTAAAACAAAATGTTCCCCAGGTGTTTGCGGCAGGTAACTGTGTTGAGTACTCACTGCAGCATGAGCTCCAGTCTCTCGACAAACAGCTCCATGTCGAAGGTTTCCTTCCTGCCTTCAATAACTGAATCAAACAAAAACAGTTAAAGTTTCCCTTCACCAGTGCAATGAAAAAAATCGAATGTCCCACAGCAGGTGGTTGTGATGTGTTTACTGACATTTCTGGGCTGTGGGGTTGGACTGGACCTCCAGGATCACTGTGGTGATGGCGTCGGCGTACATGTCGTTGAGCGGGTTGGCGATCCACTGAGAGGAGAACACAAAGTCAGTCACACGTTGGTGGAGAAAACTGATGTTTCTGGTTCCTGCTAAAAACTCATTTTTATTTCTATTATTATTATTTTATCTTCTAACTTTTATTTCTGCATTAATCTGTCTGAGCTTTTTACTTCTTTTATTTGTCTCAGTCACTTATCATCAATTTTTATTTTTTGGGCAGTTAGTTTTTTCTGTTGAGAATTTTGTTATGTCCCCTACCTGTAAAGATTATAATTATTATCATGGTGTCACTTAAAGGTCTTCAGTATATCCTGTATAATCAGCATGTAAACATGTAATAACTGATTCATAATGCGGACTATGATGTAGCTATAATCAGATCTGGGTGAGATCTGCTGTATAAACAGATTATGAGCTGGAATAATATAAAATACATAGAACAGATAGTGAACATTAATAAAATCTCACTGTAGCTGCCTATTACTACATAATCAGGTTATACACCATATATTTCATGTTTATAAACTGGTTTATAAGGCCGCGCTCGAGAGTTCACAGACTGGATCAGAGGCAGAGACACAACAGGTGGGTTTTACTATAAAACATGAATCTTTCTAGATGAAGATATTCACGCATCCTTATGTCTTAGGTGCAGGTGCGTCAGAAAGCCTCACTTCAGTCTCAAAAAGAAGAATATCCTGCTTCAGTGACTGAAACATTAGGATGATCAATAAATTGTGATGCTGAGTTTGAGCCGTGTGCGGGATATTCTTTACACTCTAAAACGTGTAAAAAGCCATGGGCTGCCTTCAGAAACGTGATCAGTGTCGTCTTTGTGTGTCTGACCTCCAGCAGCACCATGCCGGCCTCGTGAACCAGAGTGATGCTCTTAAAGATCCTGACGGTGATCTTCTCTGCTCCCTCCACCTGCTCCACGTCTCCTGAAAACACACACACAGACAGCAGATCAACCCCACACTGAAGACACTGCAGGAAGTTACTCTTCTCTCCGGCCGGGTGGTTTCACGGAAGCAGCTTCTGTTGTTTAATAGCGGACAGAAATAGAAACTGTGTGAGCTCGTGCGAGGTGCGAGGTGCTGACCCACCTGCGAGGCTTCGTAGCTGGCTGACCAGCAGGGAGATGGGTCCGCTGTATGGGATGGCTTGGGTCTGCTTCACTGTGCCCATACACAGATCTGTGTAGTCTGAGCAGAGACACACGAGGAAAACCAGTTACTGGACCTTCGTTATTCCTCTGTTAATCACTTCAAATCAATCAGAGATTCAGTTACTGTGACAGAGAACAGCAGCCGGAACCAGAGAATGTTTGATATTTTGATGGATCACTTTAACTTTAAAGACTTAATTGATTATCAGAATTGTTGTTGTTTAATTTGCCTGTCAATGTGTTTGGATAAATGTTGATAAAGAAATTTTGTGACAAGAGTAAAAAAACACACGCACGCACGCACGCACGCACGCACGCACACACGCACGCACACACGCACACACACACACACACACAGTGTTACTGACCGGAGAGGTCGGAGGGTGTCAGGATGTGATAGCTGAAGTTTCTCTTGACGAGGATCCCGGAAATCCTCTGATCCTGAGCACACTTTTTGTCAGCCAGAGAGCCCATCACCTGCAGCAGAGCATGCTGGGAGTTAACATGGTTACACAAGACACACGCACGCGCGCACGCACACACACACTTGAGAAATCAGCTGATAAAAACCTCACAGCTGAAACATTTCAAACGAACCTTGGCCAGTTTCTCTCCTCTGAAGTTCAGCGTCACGGCCTCTGTGTTTCGCGGGTTGTGGACTTCGATGTGAACCTCGTCGTTGTCTTCGTACTCGCGGATCAGAGCCGCCTTCAGACGGGCCATCTCGTTCTGCTCGCCATGGACCAGAATCTGGAGACACGGGCACAAACACATGTAGCTACACTTTTTTCTTCTGAGGCTGGAGCTCATTTATACGTTTACAGTCGGCACATCACCTCTGTGACTCCGTCCTTCACCTGTCAGCTGATATCACAGGGACATGTTGTGTGTCTTTGAACAGACGTGTGTGTGTATCTGGGTCATGTGATTACCACGTGAGGGGGTTTGAGCGCTCTGATGAACTCGCTGGTCTGCTGGTAGTCGGTGTGAGCAGAGAAGGAGATGTAGTCCACTGACATCTTCAGGGGAAGCTTCTGACCCGACATGGTGGCGATCTCATCTGGCTCCGTCATGATGTGCTGGAAAACACACACGCACGCACGCACGCACACGCACGCACGCACGCACGCACGCACGCACGCACGCACGCACGCACACACACACACACACACACACACACACACTTCATTAAAAATGAGGCAGCACAAAGAGAGTTGTTACTCTTTGGTGGAAAACTTGTCGTGGACCCTGAGATAACGATATGCAAATAAACCATATTGCCAGTATTTATGTTCTTTTATCTGGAGAATACGATTTGTAGGTCGGGGCTTATGCTGCCGACTATGCACAACAGTGTTGTGATTTGGATATTGCACTTGGCTATATTGCAATTTTGATTATATTTCGATTAATTGAGCAGCTCTACCCTGAGACATCTGTCTGTGGAACAACGTTTCATCTTCAAAAGGAAAGTGAATACTTGCAGAAAATGAACAGGAGTGACGGAATAATGCTTAAAATGTAAATAGATAATTTCAAATATTAACTCCTCGGATACTTGGGATGTTTTAATCATGAAAACTAATGTTTGATGTGATTTAAGCAGGAATGTCAGTAAATCAGTCTGCACTCTCTAAATGAATGAGTGATTCTGACAGAATCTGACACCCACAGCTGCTTCAAACTGTGTGAAAAGTTTCTGCTTCAGTTTAGTAAATCCCTGCAGCACCTGAAGGCAGCAGCACATACGTTGATAAATCTACAGCCTCTGATTAGATAAAAGCTGTGTCAGAGCTACAGAATAAGAATGGTTCATTCTGACTCTGAAACATCAGAATACCAGAGCTCCACAGCTGTTTATTCTCACAGTGATGTGATTGGCTGAGAGTGTATTTATTAATCACCACCCCCTCTGATCTTTACTCACCCTCACCGACCTATATGAACCAGAACAGCAGGTGGAGATGCCGAGGACCTACGGCTTCACGCTCGCTGAACTCACCTTGGCGAGTGTTCCCTCCACGCAGTATCCAGCGATGATGACGCCGTTCCTCTTGTCAGTGCACCAGCTCTCAAACAGCTCTCTGGACAAGCCGCTCTGCATCATACCGGGAGACGCCATCACCACGCTGGGGCCGATGTCGTCAAAGTGATCCATGCTCTGAAACGCAGACGCATCAAGAGACATGAACCTGCTGCAGGATAAAAAAAAAAAAAAAAGACAACAACAGCACATCTGTGAGGGGACGGCCTACAGCGCTCGTCGACTCACCTTCAGGTTGCTGATGTGTTTAAAGACGAAGGGGTTGTTGATGTTGATGGCCTTGCGGATCTTGTCGTTCATGGCGTTGATGTAGGTCTGGTACACAGCCATGCACTTCCTGGCCAGAGACGAAGCGTAGTAGATGGGGATGTCGTGGAGCTCCGGGTGGTTCTGCCAGTACTCGTCTGGTTCAAACACACACACACACACACACACACACACACAGAATATGAGCTCCCTTTATCAGTGGAATTTTTTTTCCTGATAATTATCAAGATGTTCTGGAGGAAGTCTGATCTTGATTTACATGTGGCCGAGAAAACAAAGAGAGGTGTGTGAATAAAAGAGTCTTAGATCTCATCTGGATTTTATCTGACAAGTGGAGGTGAGGCCAGTGTGTCTTGTGCTCTCACCCAGGATGAGCAGCAGCTCCTGGGCTCGTCCCAGAGCGAAGACGGGGATCAGACATCGCCCCTCCCTGTTCACGATGTCGTGGACGGTGTTGCAGAAACGAGCCTCTCTCTCCTCTCGCTTCTCGTGGATGTGAGTCCCGTACGTCGACTCCTGACAAACACACACACATAATGAGTTCGAATTTAGAGGCTGCTCAGTGTTTAAATAAAGTTTAATTTCTTATCTGTGCAGCTCCACTCACTGTGATGAGGATGTCTGGTTTGACACTGGGGATCTCGGCTGCCATCAGATGTCTGTCCTCCTGACGGGAGAAATCTCCTGTGTACAACAACTACACACACACGCATGCACACACACACACACACACACACGATTAGAACAGGCGTCACAAGACAAGAGGTGTAGATGTAAAAACTACAACAATTTTTAGATAAACACATGATGATATTCCTGACAACAACTGCGGAGTTCTGTTATTCAGTTCTGGAGCCGGTTTCTGGACCAAATCCTAAACCAGCTCATCAAGTACCAACATCTCCACCAAGAAAACCAGCCACTCCAGACTAACAGGAACCAGCTACAGGGCTGCAAACTAACATTTACTATCATCATTGTTATATTTGTTGATTATTGCTTGGATTATACAAAAAATTGAAAGATCATAAAGACAACCCGAGCTTACATCTTCAAACATCTCGTTTTGTTCAACAAATAAAGAGATATTCAGTTCACTGTCAAATCAAAAAGAGAAAGTCTGAAAATCTTCACATTTGAGAAGTTTGAACTGGTGCATGTGCTTAGTCACTTTATTTTATTATAAATTGTACATTATTGCATTTTTTTATATTCTATCTGCTATTTTATTATTTTCTTTTTTTGTTTGCTAATGTTATTGTAGCTTTTTAATTTATTTTTTATTGTGTCTCATTGTCAGCTCTCTTACTTTATTTGTCCTTTTGTTTTTAGCTCATCAGTCTACGAAGCTCTTTGAACTGCACTAACCTGTACGAAAAGAGCTATACAAATAAAGTAAAATAAATAAAATTAAAAGTGATTGAAAATCATAATAAATTATCAAAATAGTTGCATAGCTGTCTATTGATGAATTGATTTATCCACTAAGTGTTTCTGCTCTAATGCCAGACAAATACAATACCTCCGTCACAGTGTGAATCAGACACTGTGATTCATATACAGTACATATATGAGGATAAGGTTCAGGCGAGGAGGTGCATTCTGGGATATATTTTAGCATTTTAATGAAATCAGTTATCAGTATGTGCTTTCATTTAGATAGGTATGACAATAAAATGCTGCACTACATTATGTAAAATTTTTTTTTTTTTTTTAAAGAATTGTATTTCCCTGCTTTTATTCTGAAGGGCTGGTGCTTATGAACCAGAAGAACCAGACTCAGTTTATCAACCTGTTCACAGTAATCTGTTTGTTTGTTTGCTTGTTTGTTTTCCCACCACAGCAACTTTCCTCCCATCTGATCCTCTGGAGACTCAGTAAACATGAGGCATTAGAGCAGGTCGTAAACAACAACAACAACAACAACAACAACAACAACAACAACAACAACAACAACAACAAGAAGAATTCAGACAGTGCAACAACAAGAACAGGATGAATTTGATCTTGTTGCTTTGAGCTCTGTAGCTGATTCTCATATAAGAAGACAGCGTCATGTGACCGGAGGTGTTTGTTACCTTGACGCCGGCGATCTCGATCATGAACATGGCGGCTCCGAGGACGTGTCCGGCGTGGTAACACCAGAATTTGATGCCAGCCACTTCCTTCACCTCGTGGAAGTTGATGGTCTCGATCTTCTCCATGCTCTCCTCCAGGTCCGACTCAGTGTACAGCATGTCGTCCGCTGAGATGTTACTGCACACACACACACACACACACGCTTTAATACACATCACACTGCTGACAGTGTCCTGGTTGAGTACAAGTCACTCTGTCTAATCTGACCACATAAATAATCCACATAATCTTACCATTGCATCACATTAAACATTTATATGCTAATTAATTAAAAACACAGTTTCATATCCTCACATGTATCATTGTACTGTAAAAAGAATAGGTGTAACTAAGACGACAACACAGGTCCTTTATCCCTGTATAATCTGTGTGTGTTCAGCATCTGATTTACTGAGACTGCAGCTCATTGAACAATCAGTCTCTTAAAATGACTCCTCGCTATTATTTGTGTGACCCCTTCCTTAAATACAAATACAAAGAGGAAGGAGACAGAACTGCAAATACTCATTCAAATAACAAACAAACTCTGAGTTTGATAAATACAGCAGATGTGTTTAGGGCAGAACGTTTCATATCTACGTCTGAAAAAACAGGCAAAAAAGCCACAGTAATCTGTCTCTGTTTTTTGCATCCTACCTGACTTTGACGTAGTCGGACAGCAGCCAGCGGTAGATGGCCTTGGTGGCGTGAGTCATGAAGGTTCGTCCTTTAAAACTGGTCTTCTGCAGGAACCAGGGCAGAGCGCCACAGTGGTCCAGGTGGAAGCTGAGGGAGGAGAAGGAAGGAAACATGTCAGTTACTGAGGAGCCTCCAGTTCTTCATCCTCTCTGATATTTACTTTGCCTCAGGGATGATGGGCTTTAACACCTGAACTTGTCAGGACTGTCATGACAAACATCTGCACCACATTGTCCTTTTTTTAATTACAATTTCCTTTTGTTTTATATTGCTGTAAACACACACTGTAAAATGTCAAACATCATCCAATAAATCATTATCAGATGAACTCTAAAATACCAATATCATTATGAGCCTCAAAAACCAGGCTCCACTGTTCAAACAGTAAAAGAAACTTTAGGGTAAAATGGAAGAAACAATCTTAAGTCAGTGTGTGTAAAGTGTGTGTGTTCTCTGAACTCACTGGCTGATGAGCAGCAGGTCAATCTCAGCCGGATCAATCAGGTCGATGTAGGGAAGAGCGTCCATTCCCTCAAGACCAGGATGGATCCCACAGTCCAGCTAAACCACAACACACACACACACACACACACACACACACACACACACACACACACCACACACACACACACACACACACACACACACACACACACACACACACACACACACACGTTTTAACACACCCAGTTGACTCTTCACTTTGACTTTAAAATGTACACATGATGTGACAAACAAAACAAAGGCAGTGTTACCATGATCTTCCGTCCCTTGAACTCCAGGATGATGCAGGATCGTCCCACCTCTTGTCCTGCTCCTCTGGACACAAAGTCAAAATCATCATTTTTTTATGTCCAAATAACATCTATATGTTTTATATTTCAGTATTTACAGGTGATTAAAGTTAATAAAATAATAAAGTAATTAATCAAACTCATCAAAAAAAAAAAACAGGGATTTGCTGCCAAGATGCATTTACATAAGTTGCAAGTAACTACCAGCCCAGACCCGCACTCATCCCAGAGGGACGGGGAACCAAACTCCTTTTATTAATCACGCATTTTAAAACCGAATTAGCAAATATAAAAGAAAAAGGCCAAACATTAGTTATATAACTTCGCTAATCAATAAGATTATTTATTTTGAATTTATAGAATCCACTGAGAACAACATGATTTCAATTCGTCATCTAACATATGTTGATGTAAGATACTAGCACTTAGTTATACAAGTTAGTGTTGTACCAAAAACATTTGGTCTGTGCCGAAATGAAAACTTGCCTGTGAGGGTTGATTTAAAGTACTAAAAGACCAAGTTTAACTATGTTTTTGCTTTTGTTGACAGAAAGTAACTTTTAAATGAGTCAGTTCGTGAGTGGAGTTTGGTGATAGAGCCGCAGACACAGACGCTTTCTGTTAAAACTGAGATAAAAGTTGTATTTAAACTCACAGCGGGCGGATGAGCAGTTGGTCACTTTCCTCCGCGGGAACAACCGTGTCAGGTTTACGTTTAGCTGCCATGTTTACTTCAACAAACAAGACGAATATTTCACAAAAACATTTAATTCATCACTGATTTAGCTGCTACGCGCCTGTCCAGAAGTTTGGCTTTTCCGGTCCGTGCGGTAAATCTGTCCGTGTTCTACACCCCTCATCTCTGACATGAGATGAAAGTTCCTCCTTCCAGGAAAATGAGTTTAGTGATTACTAGAAATATAAAACATTCTTATTGTATTTTAACTATGTTAAAAAACACGAGTAGACATTTTGTGATGGAATTCAAAAGTAAACAAATATAACTGTGCTTTTAATTTAGTAAATCAGAATTAATAGATATTATATTAAAACAATTTTATGACTAAGTTTACTCTTGTCATTCCTAATTTTTCATGTTAAAAAAATAGTCCCTGAGACTTTCGCAGCATTAACAAAAAATATAATGTTCAAATGTATTTGTATCGTTGTGTACTCAATGTATTTTATTGTTCTGCCAATTATAGTCAATTAAATTAAAATTAAGTTTTAGTAGATAGATAGAAAGATAGATAGATAGATAGATACTTTATCCCATAGAGAAAATTCATGTGTCCATCGGCTCATTGTTGATAATAATAATAATAATAATAATAATAATAATAATACACAGTTACTAATAAATAAACAGTAATAGTTTATAATTAGATTAGTCCACTTCCTGCTGAGGTGTTGTATAGCCTGATGGCTGTTCTTCTCTTTAAAGCCAGTGATGGTCCTCATCCCCTTCCACACCTCTCTGGTGTTGTTGTGCTGCAGCTTCCTCTCTACTTTCTTTATGTAGTCCTCCTTTTCCTGCTTTAATCTCCTCTTCAGCTCATGTTGCTCACACCTGAGCTTCTCCCTGTCTCCATCCCTGAAGGCCTCCTTTTTCTGGTGTTACTGGTGATCCAGGGTTTGTTGTTTGGAAAGCAGTGTACAGTCCTTGCTGGTATTACAGTGTCAATATAGACGTTAAGGTAGTCTGTGTTGCATTCAACCATTCTATCAAGGTCAGGGTCCTTGCTTTCATCATTTTCCTGTGACTCCAACAGGACATCCCAATCTGTGCACTCAAAACAGTCTTTTAGGGACTGGACTCCGGGGTCCAGTTCCTGAATGAGCAGGTGGTTGCCTGCCTCAGTACACAGGGTTTGTAGGAAGGCTGAAGAAAAACCAGAATAAGATCTGATCTGCCAAGGGGTGGTAGAGGCGAAGCAGTGTAGGCCTCCTTGACATTTGCATACAAAAGATCCAGTGTCTTATTTTCCCTTGTGGGACAGTCAACATACTGAGTGATGCCAGACAGGTGAGACGTGAGAGTGACATGGTTAAAATCCCCCGATATAGCAATGAATGCATCAGGGTGCTGGGTGTGTACTTTCGCAACAGTCTCGTGGATGACATCACACGTGACTGCAGGCTCTGCTCGTGGTTGTATTATTATTATGAGACCAAATGAAATTACAAAATAATAATAATTATATAATAATATTATAAATCTGGAGAAAATGTGGGAAATTGCCAAGATCTCAGGATCTGAAACTGTGATTGAGAGTTTGTGAAAACTGAGAAGCACTTTGAGTGGTGACCAAATCTACTGAAAAAAAGACACTAAATTTTAAAAGATTATTCCAGGATTATTATGTGTTGCATTAAAACAAAACAAAAACAAGACATCATCATGGAGAGGGTAAAAAAAAATAAGAAAGGCGGAGGGGACAAATAAAAGCAAAGGGGATATGCAAGGAAGGACATGAAATAAAAAAAGAGAAGAAATAGAGAGAAAAATGAAAAATAGAAGAAATAAAAAAAATAATAGGAAAAATGAGAGTTTACATTATGGTAAGTGCAAAATTATTTTTTCAAGAGCAACAAAACTCACAACAAAACAACAACAAAAAAAGACAAAAACACATGAACATTATTTTAAAGGAGTATTTTCATGTTTTTAATGGCACAGTGCTTTTAAGAGTAAAGTAAAATCAAAGTGGACGTTTGTATTTTACCCTCCAGCTAATACAGTGAACTTGCAGCCCTTCAGCAAAACAAGTTAAAACTATAAAAATCATTTTCCAGCCAAAACTGGAATCACAGACATTTGTGATCAAAACAGAAAACACAGATCAGATCAGAGGATTTCTGGGTTGTAACGTCACAGGTTTGATACCAGCAGCACAAGTTGTATCACAGACGTGGCCAAAAGTATGAGGACAGCTCCTGAAACAAGATTGTGACACTATAAGAGCCTCTACTGTCCACATACATTTGGCCATACAGTGTATATCATGTATCATGTTGTTGCAGCTCTTCACTGAAGCTCTGTGAAGTTTTCACCGAGATAAATATTTCAATTCATTCCACGTTTTTTCTTTATTTCTGCTGCATCGTATTAAACATATTTCCAGTGAATTTAACCTGACAGATTTGGGATCTTTTTCGAAAGTTTCAGATCTCCACTAGAATTTAAAAATAAAGTTCTGTGAGTTTGAAAGCAACACAGACAAAAACAATATGAGCTCAGATCTCACGGTTTAAATTTGCAACATCTGAGAGGAAATGAAGGCATCAAGTGGCAGAAAAAGCAGCTTCAGT